>NC_083106.1:89358316-89530166 GCF_949774975.1 Lagenorhynchus albirostris | reverse complement strand
CGGGACAACATGGCTGGTGGGTGCGAAGTGCCCAGGAAGACTCTGTCATGGCCCTTGTGTGAGCTGCCATGAGAGAACGCTGTGCTTGCAACACTGCGAGGCCCACCCTCGTGCCTGAAGTCACCCTGCTCGAGGAGAAAGTCAGCACCTTAGCGTGCTGTGTGGCTCCCGGCACACCCGGCATGAAGCCACGCCTGGAAGTAAGGCCCTGGTTTGCCATGCAGAAGCGGAGGCGTGCTGCAGTTTCCAGGAGGCGGTGGCCTCTGCGCTGCATACCTTGAACGGCAGCACGGCTTTCTGGACACCTGGGAGGCTAGCCGGGGCGCCCTGTTCCCGGCAGGAACACTGAGTAACCCCAGGCGCACCTGGGTCTGCTACGCACCATCCAGGCCCGTAGCCCCTTAGAGCCCCTCTGTGCACGCCGAGCGTAGGGAAACGCACTGCCCTCTCTTCTGGAGCAGCTTGGTTTCCTCAGCACTCGCACACGTTCACGAACACCGTTCTGCCACATCCCCCATGGCGCGGAGGTCTTACGCGTTGCCCTAATCGGAGCTGCGCTCAGAGTAACCCTCGTCTCCGCATTCCATCCAGGACCCCCTGACTGAAGGCACCGTGCCTCCTAGAGGACGGCGGCTTGGGTTCTTACGGCAATTCAAGTCCTGTTCCTTCTTTGGCACTGCAGGCAGCCCCAGGCCCAGAGGAGCAGCTACGGCCTTCCTTGCTTGAGACAGTTCGCTGGATGCGGGACTCCCTCCTTCGATCAGTTGACTCGGGGAAGGAAACCCAGGGTGACCGGTGTCTCCTGGGACTCGTCAGAAACCACAGGGATGTACGCTGAGTGTGCCCATGAAGCCGGGGGCCTGCTGGAACTAGCCCTGCTTTCCCATTTGGAGGGCGGCATTCATGCCTGCCTTGACGCTCCCTGACATTCCCGGCTCCCGACGTGCCAGTGAGCCCTGGAAGAGTGCTTCGGGGAAAATTATGAGTTTGCTCTCTCTAAACCAGGGGCTTCCGCGGCCGCGGTGGCCGTCCGCACGGCAGGCTCTAGAGCCAAAGGGAACCTCAACGTGAGAACTGGCCTCCAGGTTAGGCCCTGAGGAGCCGCGCAGAAAGGGAGGCATGCAGCTCTTTCCGGGAGTTCTTAGTCGCTTTGCTCTCAAGGCAGTACACGCCCGGGGACTCCTAGGCCCCACGGGCGTGCAGCATTTTCCCGCCAAGGTCCCTGAGTGCCTCCAGACACCTGTGGGCCGGCTGAGCAACGTCGAGGTCCATTGGTTGATTCCCTCGGAGGACCCCCGTGCGTGCCGAGTGCTGGGCAACCACACACTGCGCGTTCCTTGAGGAGGGCTACATCTCCAGAGCCCTCGAACGCCCTTCGGGACAACATGGCTGGTGGGTGCGAAGTGCCCAGGAAGACTCTGTCATGGCCCTTGTGTGAGCTGCCATGAGAGAACGCTGTGCTTGCAACACTGCGAGGCCCGCCCTCGTGCCTGAAGTCACCCTGCTCGAGGAGAAAGTCAGCACCTTAGCGTGCTGTGTGGCTCCCGGCACACCCGGCATGAAGCCACGCCTGGAAGTAAGGCCCTGGTTTGCCGTGCAGAAGCGGAGGCGTGCTGCAGTTTCCAGGAGGCGGTGGCCTCTGCGCTGCATACCTTGAACGGCAGCACGGCTTTCTGGACACCTGGGAGGCTAGCCGGGGCGCCCTGTTCCCGGCAGGAACACTGAGTAACCCCAGGCGCACCTGGGTCTGCTACGCACCATCCAGGCCCGTAGCCCCTTAGAGCCCCTCTGTGCACGCCGAGCGTAGGGAAACGCACTGCCCTCTCTTCTGGAGCAGCTTGGTTTCCTCAGCACTCGCACACGTTCACGAACACCGTTCTGCCACATCCCCCATGGCGCGGAGGTCTTACGCGTTGCCCTAATCGGAGCTGCGCTCAGAGTAACCCTCGTCTCCGCATTCCATCCAGGACCCCCTGACTGAAGGCACCGTGCCTCCTAGAGGACGGCGGCTTGGGTTCTTACTGCAATTCAAGTCCTGTTCCTTCTTTGGCACTGCAGGCAGCCCCAGGCCCAGAGGAGCAGCTACGGCCTTCCTTGGTTGAGACAGTTCGCTGGATGCGGGACTCCCTCCTTCGATCAGTTGACTCGGGGAAGGAAACCCAGGGTGACCGGTGTCTCCTGGGACTCGTCAGAAACCACAGGGATGTACGCTGAGTGTGCCCATGAACCCGGGGGCCTGCTGGAACTAGCCCTGCTTTCCCATTTGGAGGGCGGCATTCATGCCTGCCTTGACGCTCCCTGACATTCCCGGCTCCCGACGTGCCAGTGAGCCCTGGAAGAGTGCTTCGGGGAAAATTATGAGTTTGCTCTCTCTAAACCAGGGGCTTCCGCGGCCGCGGTGGCCGTCCGCACGGCAGGCTCTAGAGCCAAAGGGAACCTCAACGTGAGAACTGGCCTCCAGGTTAGGCCCTGAGGAGCCGCGCAGAAAGGGAGGCATGCAGCTCTTTCCGGGAGTTCTTAGTCGCTTTGCTCTCAAGGCAGTACACGCCCGGGGACTCCTAGGCCCCACGGGTGTGCAGCATTTTCCCGCCAAGCTCCCTGAGTGCCTCCAGACACCTGTGGGCCGGCTGAGCAACATCGAGGTCCATTGGTTGATTCCCTCGGAGGACCCCCGTGCGTGCCGAGTGCTGGGCAACCACACACTGCGCGTTCCTTGAGGAGGGCTACATCTCCAGAGCCCTCGAACGCCCTTCGGGACAACATGGCTGGTGGGTGCGAAGTGCCCAGGAAGACTCTGTCATGGCCCTTGTGTGAGCTGCCATGAGAGAACGCTGTGCTTGCAACACTGCGAGGCCCGCCCTCGTGCCTGAAGTCACCCTGCTCGAGGAGAAAGTCAGCACCTTAGCGTGCTGTGTGGCTCCCGGCACACCCGGCATGAAGCCACGCCTGGAAGTAAGGCCCTGGTTTGCCGTGCAGAAGCGGAGGCGTGCTGCAGTTTCCAGGAGGCGGTGGCCTCTGCGCTGCATACCTTGAACGGCAGCACGGCTTTCTGGACACCTGGGAGGCTAGCCGGGGCGCCCTGTTCCCGGCAGGAACACTGAGTAACCCCAGGCGCACCTGGGTCTGCTACGCACCATCCAGGCCCGTAGCCCCTTAGAGCCCCTCTGTGCACGCCGAGCGTAGGGAAACGCACTGCCCTCTCTTCTGGAGCTGCTTGGTTTCCTCAGCACTCGCACACGTTCACGAACACCGTTCTGCCACATCCCCCATGGCGCGGAGGTCTTACGCGTTGCCCTAATCGGAGCTGCGCTCAGAGTAACCCTCGTCTCCGCATTCCATCCAGGACCCCCTGACTGAAGGCACCGTGCCTCCTAGAGGACGGCGGCTTGGGTTCTTACTGCAATTCAAGTCCTGTTCCTTCTTTGGCACTGCAGGCAGCCCCAGGCCCAGAGGAGCAGCTACGGCCTTCCTTGCTTGAGACAGTTCGCTGGATGCGGGACTCCCTCCTTCGATCAGTTGACTCGGGGAAGGAAACCCAGGGTGACCGGTGTCTCCTGGGACTCGTCAGAAACCACAGGGATGTACGCTGAGTGTGCCCATGAACCCGGGGGCCTGCTGGAACTAGCCCTGCTTTCCCATTTGGAGGGCGGCATTCATGCCTGCCTTGACGCTCCCTGACATTCCCGGCTCCCGACGTGCCAGTGAGCCCTGGAAGAGTGCTTCGGGGAAAATTATGAGTTTGCTCTCTCTAAACCAGGGGCTTCCGCGGCCGCGGTGGCCGTCCGCACGGCAGGCTCTAGAGCCAAAGGGAACCTCAACGTGAGAACTGGCCTCCAGGTTAGGCCCTGAGGAGCCGCGCAGAAAGGGAGGCATGCAGCTCTTTCCGGGAGTTCTTAGTCGCTTTGCTCTCAAGGCAGTACACGCCCGGGGACTCCTAGGCCCCACGGGTGTGCAGCATTTTCCCGCCAAGCTCCCTGAGTGCCTCCAGACACCTGTGGGCCGGCTGAGCAACATCGAGGTCCATTGGTTGATTCCCTCGGAGGACCCCCGTGCGTGCCGAGCGCTGGGCAACCACACACTGCGCGTTCCTTGAGGAGGGCTACATCTCCAGAGCCCTCGAACGCCCTTCGGGACAACATGGCTGGTGGGTGCGAAGTGCCCAGGAAGACTCTGTCATGGCCCTTGTGTGAGCTGCCATGAGAGAACGCTGTGCTTGCAACACTGCGAGGCCCGCCCTCGTGCCTGAAGTCACCCTGCTCGAGGAGAAAGTCAGCACCTTAGCGTGCTGTGTGGCTCCCGGCACACCCGGCATGAAGCCACGCCTGGAAGTAAGGCCCTGGTTTGCCGTGCAGAAGCGGAGGCGTGCTGCAGTTTCCAGGAGGCGGTGGCCTCTGCGCTGCATACCTTGAACGGCAGCACGGCTTTCTGGACACCTGGGAGGCTAGCCGGGGCGCCCTGTTCCCGGCAGGAACACTGAGTAACCCCAGGCGCAGCCTGGTCTGCTACGCACCATCCAGGCCCGTAGCCCCTTAGAGCCCCTCTGTGCACGCCGAGCGTAGGGAAACGCACTGCCCTCTCTTCTGGAGCTGCTTGGTTTCCTCAGCACTCGCACACGTTCACGAACACCGTTCTGCCACATCCCCCATGGCGCGGAGGTCTTACGCGTTGCCCTAATCGGAGCTGCGCTCAGAGTAACCCTCGTCTCCGCATTCCATCCAGGACCCCCTGACTGAAGGCACCGTGCCTCCTAGAGGACGGCGGCTTGGGTTCTTACTGCAATTCAAGTCCTGTTCCTTCTTTGGCACTGCAGGCAGCCCCAGGCCCAGAGGAGCAGCTACGGCCTTCCTTGCTTGAGACAGTTCGCTGGATGCGGGACTCCCTCCTTCGATCAGTTGACTCGGGGAAGGAAACCCAGGGTGACCGGTGTCTCCTGGGACTCGTCAGAAACCACAGGGATGTACGCTGAGTGTGCCCATGAACCCGGGGGCCTGCTGGAACTAGCCCTGCTTTCCCATTTGGAGGGCGGCATTCATGCCTGCCTTGACGCTCCCTGACATTCCCGGCTCCCGACGTGCCAGTGAGCCCTGGAAGAGTGCTTCGGGGAAAATTATGAGTTTGCTCTCTCTAAACCAGGGGCTTCCGCGGCCGCGGTGGCCGTCCGCACGGCAGGCTCTAGAGCCAAAGGGAACCTCAACGTGAGAACTGGCCTCCAGGTTAGGCCCTGAGGAGCCGCGCAGAAAGGGAGGCATGCAGCTCTTTCCGGGAGTTCTTAGTCGCTTTGCTCTCAAGGCAGTACACGCCCGGGGACTCCTAGGCCCCACGGGCGTGCAGCATTTTCCCGCCAAGGTCCCTGAGTGCCTCCAGACACCTGTGGGCCGGCTGAGCAACGTCGAGGTCCATTGGTTGATTCCCTCGGAGGGCCCCCGTGCGTGCCGAGCGCTGGGCAACCACACACTGCGCGTTCCTTGAGGAGCGCTACATCTCCAGAGCCCTCGAACGCCCTTCGGGACAACATGGCTGGTGGGTGCGAAGTGCCCAGGAAGACTCTGTCATGGCCCTTGTGTGAGCTGCCATGAGAGAACGCTGTGCTTGCAACACTGCGAGGCCCGCCCTCGTGCCTGAAGTCACCCTGCTCGAGGAGAAAGTCAGCACCTTAGCGTGCTGTGTGGCTCCCGGCACACCCGGCATGAAGCCACGCCTGGAAGTAAGGCCCTGGTTTGCCGTGCAGAAGCGGAGGCGTGCTGCAGTTTCCAGGAGGCGGTGGCCTCTGCTCTGCATACCTTGAACGGCAGCACGGCTTTCTGGACACCTGGGAGGCTAGCCGGGGCGCCCTGTTCCCGGCAGGAACACTGAGTAACCCCAGGCGCACCTGGGTCTGCTACGCACCATCCAGGCCCGTAGCCCCTTAGAGCCCCTCTGTGCACGCCGAGCGTAGGGAAACGCACTGCCCTCTCTTCTGGAGCTGCTTGGTTTCCTCAGCACTCGCACACGTTCACGAACACCGTTCTGCCACATCCCCCATGGCGCGGAGGTCTTACGCGTTGCCCTAATCGGAGCTGCGCTCAGAGTAACCCTCGTCTCCGCATTCCATCCAGGACCCCCTGACTGAAGGCACCGTGCCTCCTAGAGGACGGCGGCTTGGGTTCTTACTGCAATTCAAGTCCTGTTCCTTCTTTGGCACTGCAGGCAGCCCCAGGCCCAGAGGAGCAGCTACGGCCTTCCTTGCTTGAGACAGTTCGCTGGATGCGGGACTCCCTCCTTCGATCAGTTGACTCGGGGAAGGAAACCCAGGGTGACCGGTGTCTCCTGGGACTCGTCAGAAACCACAGGGATGTACGCTGAGTGTGCCCATGAACCCGGGGGCCTGCTGGAACTAGCCCTGCTTTCCCATTTGGAGGGCGGCATTCATGCCTGCCTTGACGCTCCCTGACATTCCCGGCTCCCGACGTGCCAGTGAGCCCTGGAAGAGTGCTTCGGGGAAAATTATGAGTTTGCTCTCTCTAAACCAGGGGCTTCCGCGGCCGCGGTGGCCGTCCGCACGGCAGGCTCTAGAGCCAAAGGGAACCTCAACGTGAGAACTGGCCTCCAGGTTAGGCCCTGAGGAGCCGCGCAGAAAGGGAGGCATGCAGCTCTTTCCGGGAGTTCTTAGTCGCTTTGCTCTCAAGGCAGTACACGCCCGGGGACTCCTAGGCCCCACGGGCGTGCAGCATTTTCCCGCCAAGGTCCCTGAGTGCCTCCAGACACCTGTGGGCCGGCTGAGCAACGTCGAGGTCCATTGGTTGATTCCCTCGGAGGGCCCCCGTGCGTGCCGAGCGCTGGGCAACCACACACTGCGCGTTCCTTGAGGAGCGCTACATCTCCAGAGCCCTCGAACGCCCTACGGGACAACATGGCTGGTGGGTGCGAAGTGCCCAGGAAGACTCTGTCATGGCCCTTGTGTGAGCTGCCATGAGAGAACGCTGTGCTTGCAACACTGCGAGGCCCACCCTCGTGCCTGAAGTCACCCTGCTCGAGGAGAAAGTCAGCACCTTAGCGTGCTGTGTGGCTCCCGGCACACCCAGCATGAAGCCACGCCTGGAAGTAAGGCCCTGGTTTGCCGTGCAGAAGCGGAGGCGTGCTGCAGTTTCCAGGAGGCGGTGGCCTCTGCGCTGCATACCTTGAACGGCAGCACGGCTTTCTGGACACCTGGGAGGCTAGCCGGGGCGCCCTGTTCCCGGCAGGAACACTGAGTAACCCCAGGCGCACCTGGGTCTGCTACGCACCATCCAGGCCCGTAGCCCCTTAGAGCCCCTCTGTGCACGCCGAGCGTAGGGAAACGCACTGCCCTCTCTTCTGGAGCAGCTTGGTTTCCTCAGCACTCGCACACGTTCACGAACACCGTTCTGCCACATCCCCCATGGCGCGGAGGTCTTACGCGTTGCCCTAATCGGAGCTGCGCTCAGAGTAACCCTCGTCTCCGCATTCCATCCAGGACCCCCTGACTGAAGGCACCGTGCCTCCTAGAGGACGGCGGCTTGGGTTCTTACTGCAATTCAAGTCCTGTTCCTTCTTTGGCACTGCAGGCAGCCCCAGGCCCAGAGGAGCAGCTACGGCCTTCCTTGGTTGAGACAGTTCGCTGGATGCGGGACTCCCTCCTTCGATCAGTTGACTCGGGGAAGGAAACCCAGGGTGACCGGTGTCTCCTGGGACTCGTCAGAAACCACAGGGATGTACGCTGAGTGTGCCCATGAACCCGGGGGCCTGCTGGAACTAGCCCTGCTTTCCCATTTGGAGGGCGGCATTCATGCCTGCCTTGACGCTCCCTGACATTCCCGGCTCCCGACGTGCCAGTGAGCCCTGGAAGAGTGCTTCGGGGAAAATTATGAGTTTGCTCTCTCTAAACCAGGGGCTTCCGCGGCCGCGGTGGCCGTCCGCACGGCAGGCTCTAGAGCCAAAGGGAACCTCAACGTGAGAACTGGCCTCCAGGTTAGGCCCTGAGGAGCCGCGCAGAAAGGGAGGCATGCAGCTCTTTCCGGGAGTTCTTAGTCGCTTTGCTCTCAAGGCAGTACACGCCCGGGGACTCCTAGGCCCCACGGGCGTGCAGCATTTTCCCGCCAAGGTCCCTGAGTGCCTCCAGACACCTGTGGGCCGGCTGAGCAACGTCGAGGTCCATTGGTTGATTCCCTCGGAGGGCCCCCGTGCGTGCCGAGCGCTGGGCAACCACACACTGCGCGTTCCTTGAGGAGCGCTACATCTCCAGAGCCCTCGAACGCCCTACGGGACAACATGGCTGGTGGGTGCGAAGTGCCCAGGAAGACTCTGTCATGGCCCTTGTGTGAGCTGCCATGAGAGAACGCTGTGCTTGCAACACTGCGAGGCCCACCCTCGTGCCTGAAGTCACCCTGCTCGAGGAGAAAGTCAGCACCTTAGCGTGCTGTGTGGCTCCCGGCACACCCAGCATGAAGCCACGCCTGGAAGTAAGGCCCTGGTTTGCCGTGCAGAAGCGGAGGCGTGCTGCAGTTTCCAGGAGGCGGTGGCCTCTGCGCTGCATACCTTGAACGGCAGCACGGCTTTCTGGACACCTGGGAGGCTAGCCGGGGCGCCCTGTTCCCGGCAGGAACACTGAGTAACCCCAGGCGCACCTGGGTCTGCTACGCACCATCCAGGCCCGTAGCCCCTTAGAGCCCCTCTGTGCACGCCGAGCGTAGGGAAACGCACTGCCCTCTCTTCTGGAGCAGCTTGGTTTCCTCAGCACTCGCACACGTTCACGAACACCGTTCTGCCACATCCCCCATGGCGCGGAGGTCTTACGCGTTGCCCTAATCGGAGCTGCGCTCAGAGTAACCCTCGTCTCCGCATTCCATCCAGGACCCCCTGACTGAAGGCACCGTGCCTCCTAGAGGACGGCGGCTTGGGTTCTTACTGCAATTCAAGTCCTGTTCCTTCTTTGGCACTGCAGGCAGCCCCAGGCCCAGAGGAGCAGCTACGGCCTTCCTTGGTTGAGACAGTTCGCTGGATGCGGGACTCCCTCCTTCGATCAGTTGACTCGGGGAAGGAAACCCAGGGTGACCGGTGTCTCCTGGGACTCGTCAGAAACCACAGGGATGTACGCTGAGTGTGCCCATGAACCCGGGGGCCTGCTGGAACTAGCCCTGCTTTCCCATATGGAGGGCGGCATTCATGCCTGCCTTGACGCTCCCTGACATTCCCGGCTCCCGACGGGCCAGTGAGCCCTGGAAGAGTGCTTCGGGGAAAATTATGAGTTTGCTCTCTCTAAACCAGGGGCTTCCACGGCCGCGGTGGCCGTCCGCACGGCAGGCTCTAGAGCCAAAGGGAACCTCAACGTGAGAACTGGCCTCCAGGTTAGGCCCTGAGGAGCCGCGCAGAAAGGGAGGCATGCAGCTCTTTCCGGGAGTTCTTAGTCGCTTTGCTCTCAAGGCAGTACACGCCCGGGGACTCCTAGGCCCCACGGGTGTGCAGCATTTTCCCGCCAAGCTCCCTGAGTGCCTCCAGACACCTGTGGGCCGGCTGAGCAACATCGAGGTCCATTGGTTGATTCCCTCGGAGGACCCCCGTGCGTGCCGAGTGCTGGGCAACCACACACTGCGCGTTCCTTGAGGAGGGCTACATCTCCAGAGCCCTCGAACGCCCTTCGGGACAACATGGCTGGTGGGTGCGAAGTGCCCAGGAAGACTCTGTCATGGCCCTTGTGTGAGCTGCCATGAGAGAACGCTGTGCTTGCAACACTGCGAGGCCCGCCCTCGTGCCTGAAGTCACCCTGCTCGAGGAGAAAGTCAGCACCTTAGCGTGCTGTGTGGCTCCCGGCACACCCGGCATGAAGCCACGCTTGGAAGTAAGGCCCTGGTTTGCCGTGCAGAAGCGGAGGCGTGCTGCAGTTTCCAGGAGGCGGTGGCCTCTGCGCTGCATACCTTGAACGGCAGCACGGCTTTCTGGACACCTGGGAGGCTAGCCGGGGCGCCCTGTTCCCGGCAGGAACACTGAGTAACCCCAGGCGCACCTGGGTCTGCTACGCGCCATCCAGGCCCGTAGCCCCTTAGAGCCCCTCTGTGCACGCCGAGCGTAGGGAAACGCACTGCCCTCTCTTCTGGAGCAGCTTGGTTTCCTCAGCACTCGCACACGTTCACGAACACCGTTCTGCCACATCCCCCATGGCGCGGAGGTCTTACGCGTTGCCCTAATCGGAGCTGCGCTCAGAGTAACCCTCGTCTCCGCATTCCATCCAGGACCCCCTGACTGAAGGCACCGTGCCTCCTAGAGGACGGCGGCTTGGGTTCTTACGGCAATTCAAGTCCTGTTCCTTCTTTGGCACTGCAGGCAGCCCCAGGCCCAGAGGAGCAGCTACGGCCTTCCTTGGTTGAGACAGTTCGCTGGATGCGGGACTCCCTCCTTCGATCAGTTGACTCGGGGAAGGAAACCCAGGGTGACCGGTGTCTCCTGGGACTCGTCAGAAACCACAGGGATGTACGCTGAGTGTGCCCATGAACCCGGGGGCCTGCTGGAACTAGCCCTGCTTTCCCATTTGGAGGGCGGCATTCATGCCTGCCTTGACGCTCCCTGACATTCCCGGCTCCCGACGGGCCAGTGAGCCCTGGAAGAGTGCTTCGGGGAAAATTATGAGTTTGCTCTCTCTAAACCAGGGGCTTCCGCGGCCGCGGTGGCCGTCCGCACGGCAGGCTCTAGAGCCAAAGGGAACCTCAACGTGAGAACTGGCCTCCAGGTTAGGCCCTGAGGAGCCGCGCAGAAAGGGAGGCATGCAGCTCTTTCCGGGAGTTCTTAGTCGCTTTGCTCTCAAGGCAGTACACGCCCGGGGACTCCTAGGCCCCACGGGTGTGCAGCATTTTCCCGCCAAGCTCCCTGAGTGCCTCCAGACACCTGTGGGCCGGCTGAGCAACGTCGAGGTCCATTGGTTGATTCCCTCGGAGGACCCCCGTGCGTGCCGAGTGCTGGGCAACCACACACTGCGCGTTCCTTGAGGAGGGCTACATCTCCAGAGCCCTCGAACGCCCTTCGGGACAACGTGGCTGGTGGGTGCGAAGTGCCCAGGAAGACTCTGTCATGGCCCTTGTGTGAGCTGCCATGAGAGAACGCTGTGCTTGCAACACTGCGAGGCCCGCCCTCGTGCCTGAAGTCACCCTGCTCGAGGAGAAAGTCAGCACCTTAGCGTGCTGTGTGGCTCCCGGCACACCCGGCATGAAGCCACGCCTGGAAGTAAGGCCCTGGTTTGCCGTGCAGAAGCGGAGGCGTGCTGCAGTTTCCAGGAGGCGGTGGCCTCTGCTCTGCATACCTTGAACGGCAGCACGGCTTTCTGGACACCTGGGAGGCTAGCCGGGGCGCCCTGTTCCCGGCAGGAACACTGAGTAACCCCAGGCGCACCTGGGTCTGCTACGCACCATCCAGGCCCGTAGCCCCTTAGAGCCCCTCTGTGCACGCCGAGCGTAGGGAAACGCACTGCCCTCTCTTCTGGAGCTGCTTGGTTTCCTCAGCACTCGCACACGTTCACGAACACCGTTCTGCCACATCCCCCATGGCGCGGAGGTCTTACGCGTTGCCCTAATCGGAGCTGCGCTCAGAGTAACCCTCGTCTCCGCATTCCATCCAGGACCCCCTGACTGAAGGCACCGTGCCTCCTAGAGGACGGCGGCTTGGGTTCTTACTGCAATTCAAGTCCTGTTCCTTCTTTGGCACTGCAGGCAGCCCCAGGCCCAGAGGAGCAGCTACGGCCTTCCTTGCTTGAGACAGTTCGCTGGATGCGGGACTCCCTCCTTCGATCAGTTGACTCGGGGAAGGAAACCCAGGGTGACCGGTGTCTCCTGGGACTCGTCAGAAACCACAGGGATGTACGCTGAGTGTGCCCATGAACCCGGGGGCCTGCTGGAACTAGCCCTGCTTTCCCATTTGGAGGGCGGCATTCATGCCTGCCTTGACGCTCCCTGACATTCCCGGCTCCCGACGGGCCAGTGAGCCCTGGAAGAGTGCTTCGGGGAAAATTATGAGTTTGCTCTCTCTAAACCAGGGGCTTCCGCGGCCGCGGTGGCCGTCCGCACGGCAGGCTCTAGAGCCAAAGGGAACCTCAACGTGAGAACTGGCCTCCAGGTTAGGCCCTGAGGAGCCGCGCAGAAAGGGAGGCATGCAGCTCTTTCCGGGAGTTCTTAGTCGCTTTGCTCTCAAGGCAGTACACGCCCGGGGACTCCTAGGCCCCACGGGTGTGCAGCATTTTCCCGCCAAGCTCCCTGAGTGCCTCCAGACACCTGTGGGCCGGCTGAGCAACGTCGAGGTCCATTGGTTGATTCCCTCGGAGGACCCCCGTGCGTGCCGAGTGCTGGGCAACCACACACTGCGCGTTCCTTGAGGAGGGCTACATCTCCAGAGCCCTCGAACGCCCTTCGGGCCAACGTGGCTGGTGGGCGCGAAGTGCCCAGGAAGACTCTGTCATGGCCCTTGTGTGAGCTGCCATGAGAGAACGCTGTGCTTGCAACACTGCGAGGCCCGCCCTCGTGCCTGAAGTCACCCTGCTCGAGGAGAAAGTCAGCACCTTAGCGTGCTGTGTGGCTCCCGGCACACCCGGCATGAAGCCACGCCTGGAAGTAAGGCCCTGGTTTGCCGTGCAGAAGCGGAGGCGTGCTGCAGTTTCCAGGAGGCGGTGGCCTCTGCTCTGCATACCTTGAACGGCAGCACGGCTTTCTGGACACCTGGGAGGCTAGCCGGGGCGCCCTGTTCCCGGCAGGAACACTGAGTAACCCCAGGCGCACCTGGGTCTGCTACGCACCATCCAGGCCCGTAGCCCCTTAGAGCCCCTCTGTGCACGCCGAGCGTAGGGAAACGCACTGCCCTCTCTTCTGGAGCTGCTTGGTTTCCTCAGCACTCGCACACGTTCACGAACACCGTTCTGCCACATCCCCCATGGCGCGGAGGTCTTACGCGTTGCCCTAATCGGAGCTGCGCTCAGAGTAACCCTCGTCTCCGCATTCCATCCAGGACCCCCTGACTGAAGGCACCGTGCCTCCTAGAGGACGGCGGCTTGGGTTCTTACTGCAATTCAAGTCCTGTTCCTTCTTTGGCACTGCAGGCAGCCCCAGGCCCAGAGGAGCAGCTACGGCCTTCCTTGGTTGAGACAGTTCGCTGGATGCGGGACTCCCTCCTTCGATCAGTTGACTCGGGGAAGGAAACCCAGGGTGACCGGTGTCTCCTGGGACTCGTCAGAAACCACAGGGATGTACGCTGAGTGTGCCCATGAACCCGGGGGCCTGCTGGAACTAGCCCTGCTTTCCCATTTGGAGGGCGGCATTCATGCCTGCCTTGACGCTCCCTGACATTCCCGGCTCCCGACGTGCCAGTGAGCCCTGGAAGAGTGCTTCGGGGAAAATTATGAGTTTGCTCTCTCTAAACCAGGGGCTTCCGCGGCCGCGGTGGCCGTCCGCACGGCAGGCTCTAGAGCCAAAGGGAACCTCAACGTGAGAACTGGCCTCCAGGTTAGGCCCTGAGGAGCCGCGCAGAAAGGGAGGCATGCAGCTCTTTCCGGGAGTTCTTAGTCGCTTTGCTCTCAAGGCAGTACACGCCCGGGGACTCCTAGGCCCCACGGGCGTGCAGCATTTTCCCGCCAAGGTCCCTGAGTGCCTCCAGACACCTGTGGGCCGGCTGAGCAACGTCGAGGTCCATTGGTTGATTCCCTCGGAGGGCCCCCGTGCGTGCCGAGCGCTGGGCAACCACACACTGCGCGTTCCTTGAGGAGCGCTACATCTCCAGAGCCCTCGAACGCCCTTCGGGACAACATGGCTGGTGGGTGCGAAGTGCCCAGGAAGACTCTGTCATGGCCCTTGTGTGAGCTGCCATGAGAGAACGCTGTGCTTGCAACACTGCGAGGCCCGCCCTCGTGCCTGAAGTCACCCTGCTCGAGGAGAAAGTCAGCACCTTAGCGTGCTGTGTGGCTCCCGGCACACCCGGCATGAAGCCACGCCTGGAAGTAAGGCCCTGGTTTGCCGTGCAGAAGCGGAGGCGTGCTGCAGTTTCCAGGAGGCGGTGGCCTCTGCGCTGCATACCTTGAACGGCAGCACGGCTTTCTGGACACCTGGGAGGCTAGCCGGGGCGCCCTGTTCCCGGCAGGAACACTGAGTAACCCCAGGCGCACCTGGGTCTGCTACGCACCATCCAGGCCCGTAGCCCCTTAGAGCCCCTCTGTGCACGCCGAGCGTAGGGAAACGCACTGCCCTCTCTTCTGGAGCAGCTTGGTTTCCTCAGCACTCGCACACGTTCACGAACACCGTTCTGCCACATCCCCCATGGCGCGGAGGTCTTACGCGTTGCCCTAATCGGAGCTGCGCTCAGAGTAACCCTCGTCTCCGCATTCCATCCAGGACCCCCTGACTGAAGGCACCGTGCCTCCTAGAGGACGGCGGCTTGGGTTCTTACGGCAATTCAAGTCCTGTTCCTTCTTTGGCACTGCAGGCAGCCCCAGGCCCAGAGGAGCAGCTACGGCCTTCCTTGCTTGAGACAGTTCGCTGGATGCGGGACTCCCTCCTTCGATCAGTTGACTCGGGGAAGGAAACCCAGGGTGACCGGTGTCTCCTGGGACTCGTCAGAAACCACAGGGATGTACGCTGAGTGTGCCCATGAAGCCGGGGGCCTGCTGGAACTAGCCCTGCTTTCCCATTTGGAGGGCGGCATTCATGCCTGCCTTGACGCTCCCTGACATTCCCGGCTCCCGACGTGCCAGTGAGCCCTGGAAGAGTGCTTCGG
Source organism: Lagenorhynchus albirostris (assembly GCF_949774975.1). Classification (NCBI taxonomy): domain Eukaryota; kingdom Metazoa; phylum Chordata; class Mammalia; order Artiodactyla; family Delphinidae; genus Lagenorhynchus; species Lagenorhynchus albirostris. The sequence goes on along the minus strand of NC_083106.1, from coordinate 89,515,433 downwards.
GGAAAATTATGAGTTTGCTCTCTCTAAACCAGGGGCTTCCGCGGCCGCGGTGGCCGTCCGCACGGCAGGCTCTAGAGCCAAAGGGAACCTCAACGTGAGAACTGGCCTCCAGGTTAGGCCCTGAGGAGCCGCGCAGAAAGGGAGGCATGCAGCTCTTTCCGGGAGTTCTTAGTCGCTTTGCTCTCAAGGCAGTACACGCCCGGGGACTCCTAGGCCCCACGGGCGTGCAGCATTTTCCCGCCAAGGTCCCTGAGTGCCTCCAGACACCTGTGGGCCGGCTGAGCAACGTCGAGGTCCATTGGTTGATTCCCTCGGAGGGCCCCCGTGCGTGCCGAGTGCTGGGCAACCACACACTGTGCGTTCCTTGAGGAGCACTACATCTCCAGAGCCCTCGAACGCCCTTCGGGACAACATGGCTGGTGGGTGCGAAGTGCCCAGGAAGACTCTGTCATGGCCCTTGTGTGAGCTGCCATGAGAGAACGCTGTGCTTGCAACACTGCGAGGCCCACCCTCGTGCCTGAAGTCACCCTGCTCGAGGAGAAAGTCAGCACCTTAGCGTGCTGTGTGGCTCCCGGCACACCCGGCATGAAGCCACGCCTGGAAGTAAGGCCCTGGTTTGCCGTGCAGAAGCGGAGGCGTGCTGCAGTTTCCAGGAGGCGGTGGCCTCTGCGCTGCATACCTTGAACGGCAGCACGGCTTTCTGGACACCTGGGAGGCTAGCCGGGGCGCCCTGTTCCCGGCAGGAACACTGAGTAACCCCAGGCGCACCTGGGTCTGCTACGCACCATCCAGGCCCGTAGCCCCTTAGAGCCCCTCTGTGCACGCCGAGCGTAGGGAAACGCACTGCCCTCTCTTCTGGAGCAGCTTGGTTTCCTCAGCACTCGCACACGTTCACGAACACCGTTCTGCCACATCCCCCATGGCGCGGAGGTCTTACGCGTTGCCCTAATCGGAGCTGCGCTCAGAGTAACCCTCGTCTCCGCATTCCATCCAGGACCCCCTGACTGAAGGCACCGTGCCTCCTAGAGGACGGCGGCTTGGGTTCTTACGGCAATTCAAGTCCTGTTCCTTCTTTGGCACTGCAGGCAGCCCCAGGCCCAGAGGAGCAGCTACGGCCTTCCTTGCTTGAGACAGTTCGCTGGATGCGGGACTCCCTCCTTCGATCAGTTGACTCGGGGAAGGAAACCCAGGGTGACCGGTGTCTCCTGGGACTCGTCAGAAACCACAGGGATGTACGCTGAGTGTGCCCATGAACCCGGGGGCCTGCTGGAACTAGCCCTGCTTTCCCATTTGGAGGGCGGCATTCATGCCTGCCTTGACGCTCCCTGACATTCCCGGCTCCCGACGTGCCAGTGAGCCCTGGAAGAGTGCTTCGGGGAAAATTATGAGTTTGCTCTCTCTAAACCAGGGGCTTCCGCGGCCGCGGTGGCCGTCCGCACGGCAGGCTCTAGAGCCAAAGGGAACCTCAACGTGAGAACTGGCCTCCAGGTTAGGCCCTGAGGAGCCGCGCAGAAAGGGAGGCATGCAGCTCTTTCCGGGAGTTCTTAGTCGCTTTGCTCTCAAGGCAGTACACGCCCGGGGACTCCTAGGCCCCACGGGCGTGCAGCATTTTCCCGCCAAGCTCCCTGAGTGCCTCCAGACACCTGTGGGCCGGCTGAGCAACATCGAGGTCCATTGGTTGATTCCCTCGGAGGACCCCCGTGCGTGCCGAGTGCTGGGCAACCACACACTGCGCGTTCCTTGAGGAGGGCTACATCTCCAGAGCCCTCGAACGCCCTTCGGGACAACATGGCTGGTGGGTGCGAAGTGCCCAGGAAGACTCTGTCATGGCCCTTGTGTGAGCTGCCATGAGAGAACGCTGTGCTTGCAACACTGCGAGGCCCGCCCTCGTGCCTGAAGTCACCCTGCTCGAGGAGAAAGTCAGCACCTTAGCGTGCTGTGTGGCTCCCGGCACACCCGGCATGAAGCCACGCCTGGAAGTAAGGCCCTGGTTTGCCGTGCAGAAGCGGAGGCGTGCTGCAGTTTCCAGGAGGCGGTGGCCTCTGCGCTGCATACCTTGAACGGCAGCACGGCTTTCTGGACACCTGGGAGGCTAGCCGGGGCGCCCTGTTCCCGGCAGGAACACTGAGTAACCCCAGGCGCACCTGGGTCTGCTACGCACCACCCAGGCCCGTAGCCCCTTAGAGCCCCTCTGTGCACGCCGAGCGTAGGGAAACGCACTGCCCTCTCTTCTGGAGCAGCTTGGTTTCCTCAGCACTCGCACACGTTCACGAACACCGTTCTGCCACATCCCCCATGGCGCGGAGGTCTTACGCGTTGCCCTAATCGGAGCTGCGCTCAGAGTAACCCTCGTCTCCGCATTCCATCCAGGACCCCCTGACTGAAGGCACCGTGCCTCCTAGAGGACGGCGGCTTGGGTTCTTACTGCAATTCAAGTCCTGTTCCTTCTTTGGCACTGCAGGCAGCCCCAGGCCCAGAGGAGCAGCTACGGCCTTCCTTGCTTGAGACAGTTCGCTGGATGCGGGACTCCCTCCTTCGATCAGTTGACTCGGGGAAGGAAACCCAGGGTGACCGGTGTCTCCTGGGACTCGTCAGAAACCACAGGGATGTACGCTGAGTGTGCCCATGAAGCCGGGGGCCTGCTGGAACTAGCCCTGCTTTCCCATTTGGAGGGCGGCATTCATGCCTGCCTTGACGCTCCCTGACATTCCCGGCTCCCGACGTGCCAGTGAGCCCTGGAAGAGTGCTTCGGGGAAAATTATGAGTTTGCTCTCTCTAAACCAGGGGCTTCCGCGGCCGCGGTGGCCGTCCGCACGGCAGGCTCTAGAGCCAAAGGGAACCTCAACGTGAGAACTGGCCTCCAGGTTAGGCCCTGAGGAGCCGCGCAGAAAGGGAGGCATGCAGCTCTTTCCGGGAGTTCTTAGTCGCTTTGCTCTCAAGGCAGTACACGCCCGGGGACTCCTAGGCCCCACGGGCGTGCAGCATTTTCCCGCCAAGGTCCCTGAGTGCCTCCAGACACCTGTGGGCCGGCTGAGCAACGTCGAGGTCCATTGGTTGATTCCCTCGGAGGGCCCCCGTGCGTGCCGAGTGCTGGGCAACCACACACTGTGCGTTCCTTGAGGAGCGCTACATCTCCAGAGCCCTCGAACGCCCTTCGGGACAACATGGCTGGTGGGTGCGAAGTGCCCAGGAAGACTCTGTCATGGCCCTTGTGTGAGCTGCCATGAGAGAACGCTGTGCTTGCAACACTGCGAGGCCCACCCTCGTGCCTGAAGTCACCCTGCTCGAGGAGAAAGTCAGCACCTTAGCGTGCTGTGTGGCTCCCGGCACACCCGGCATGAAGCCACGCCTGGAAGTAAGGCCCTGGTTTGCCGTGCAGAAGCGGAGGCGTGCTGCAGTTTCCAGGAGGCGGTGGCCTCTGCGCTGCATACCTTGAACGGCAGCACGGCTTTCTGGACACCTGGGAGGCTAGCCGGGGCGCCCTGTTCCCGGCAGGAACACTGAGTAACCCCAGGCGCACCTGGGTCTGCTACGCACCATCCAGGCCCGTAGCCCCTTAGAGCCCCTCTGTGCACGCCGAGCGTAGGGAAACGCACTGCCCTCTCTTCTGGAGCAGCTTGGTTTCCTCAGCACTCGCACACGTTCACGAACACCGTTCTGCCACATCCCCCATGGCGCGGAGGTCTTACGCGTTGCCCTAATCGGAGCTGCGCTCAGAGTAACCCTCGTCTCCGCATTCCATCCAGGACCCCCTGACTGAAGGCACCGTGCCTCCTAGAGGACGGCGGCTTGGGTTCTTACGGCAATTCAAGTCCTGTTCCTTCTTTGGCACTGCAGGCAGCCCCAGGCCCAGAGGAGCAGCTACGGCCTTCCTTGCTTGAGACAGTTCGCTGGATGCGGGACTCCCTCCTTCGATCAGTTGACTCGGGGAAGGAAACCCAGGGTGACCGGTGTCTCCTGGGACTCGTCAGAAACCACAGGGATGTACGCTGAGTGTGCCCATGAAGCCGGGGGCCTGCTGGAACTAGCCCTGCTTTCCCATTTGGAGGGCGGCATTCATGCCTGCCTTGACGCTCCCTGACATTCCCGGCTCCCGACGTGCCAGTGAGCCCTGGAAGAGTGCTTCGGGGAAAATTATGAGTTTGCTCTCTCTAAACCAGGGGCTTCCGCGGCCGCGGTGGCCGTCCGCACGGCAGGCTCTAGAGCCAAAGGGAACCTCAACGTGAGAACTGGCCTCCAGGTTAGGCCCTGAGGAGCCGCGCAGAAAGGGAGGCATGCAGCTCTTTCCGGGAGTTCTTAGTCGCTTTGCTCTCAAGGCAGTACACGCCCGGGGACTCCTAGGCCCCACGGGCGTGCAGCATTTTCCCGCCAAGGTCCCTGAGTGCCTCCAGACACCTGTGGGCCGGCTGAGCAACGTCGAGGTCCATTGGTTGATTCCCTCGGAGGACCCCCGTGCGTGCCGAGTGCTGGGCAACCACACACTGCGCGTTCCTTGAGGAGGGCTACATCTCCAGAGCCCTCGAACGCCCTTCGGGACAACATGGCTGGTGGGTGCGAAGTGCCCAGGAAGACTCTGTCATGGCCCTTGTGTGAGCTGCCATGAGAGAACGCTGTGCTTGCAACACTGCGAGGCCCGCCCTCGTGCCTGAAGTCACCCTGCTCGAGGAGAAAGTCAGCACCTTAGCGTGCTGTGTGGCTCCCGGCACACCCGGCATGAAGCCACGCCTGGAAGTAAGGCCCTGGTTTGCCGTGCAGAAGCGGAGGCGTGCTGCAGTTTCCAGGAGGCGGTGGCCTCTGCGCTGCATACCTTGAACGGCAGCACGGCTTTCTGGACACCTGGGAGGCTAGCCGGGGCGCCCTGTTCCCGGCAGGAACACTGAGTAACCCCAGGCGCACCTGGGTCTGCTACGCACCATCCAGGCCCGTAGCCCCTTAGAGCCCCTCTGTGCACGCCGAGCGTAGGGAAACGCACTGCCCTCTCTTCTGGAGCAGCTTGGTTTCCTCAGCACTCGCACACGTTCACGAACACCGTTCTGCCACATCCCCCATGGCGCGGAGGTCTTACGCGTTGCCCTAATCGGAGCTGCGCTCAGAGTAACCCTCGTCTCCGCATTCCATCCAGGACCCCCTGACTGAAGGCACCGTGCCTCCTAGAGGACGGCGGCTTGGGTTCTTACGGCAATTCAAGTCCTGTTCCTTCTTTGGCACTGCAGGCAGCCCCAGGCCCAGAGGAGCAGCTACGGCCTTCCTTGCTTGAGACAGTTCGCTGGATGCGGGACTCCCTCCTTCGATCAGTTGACTCGGGGAAGGAAACCCAGGGTGACCGGTGTCTCCTGGGACTCGTCAGAAACCACAGGGATGTACGCTGAGTGTGCCCATGAAGCCGGGGGCCTGCTGGAACTAGCCCTGCTTTCCCATTTGGAGGGCGGCATTCATGCCTGCCTTGACGCTCCCTGACATTCCCGGCTCCCGACGTGCCAGTGAGCCCTGGAAGAGTGCTTCGGGGAAAATTATGAGTTTGCTCTCTCTAAACCAGGGGCTTCCGCGGCCGCGGTGGCCGTCCGCACGGCAGGCTCTAGAGCCAAAGGGAACCTCAACGTGAGAACTGGCCTCCAGGTTAGGCCCTGAGGAGCCGCGCAGAAAGGGAGGCATGCAGCTCTTTCCGGGAGTTCTTAGTCGCTTTGCTCTCAAGGCAGTACACGCCCGGGGACTCCTAGGCCCCACGGGTGTGCAGCATTTTCCCGCCAAGCTCCCTGAGTGCCTCCAGACACCTGTGGGCCGGCTGAGCAACATCGAGGTCCATTGGTTGATTCCCTCGGAGGACCCCCGTGCGTGCCGAGCGCTGGGCAACCACACACTGCGCGTTCCTTGAGGAGGGCTACATCTCCAGAGCCCTCGAACGCCCTTCGGGACAACATGGCTGGTGGGTGCGAAGTGCCCAGGAAGACTCTGTCATGGCCCTTGTGTGAGCTGCCATGAGAGAACGCTGTGCTTGCAACACTGCGAGGCCCGCCCTCGTGCCTGAAGTCACCCTGCTCGAGGAGAAAGTCAGCACCTTAGCGTGCTGTGTGGCTCCCGGCACACCCGGCATGAAGCCACGCCTGGAAGTAAGGCCCTGGTTTGCCGTGCAGAAGCGGAGGCGTGCTGCAGTTTCCAGGAGGCGGTGGCCTCTGCGCTGCATACCTTGAACGGCAGCACGGCTTTCTGGACACCTGGGAGGCTAGCCGGGGCGCCCTGTTCCCGGCAGGAACACTGAGTAACCCCAGGCGCACCTGGGTCTGCTACGCACCATCCAGGCCCGTAGCCCCTTAGAGCCCCTCTGTGCACGCCGAGCGTAGGGAAACGCACTGCCCTCTCTTCTGGAGCAGCTTGGTTTCCTCAGCACTCGCACACGTTCACGAACACCGTTCTGCCACATCCCCCATGGCGCGGAGGTCTTACGCGTTGCCCTAATCGGAGCTGCGCTCAGAGTAACCCTCGTCTCCGCATTCCATCCAGGACCCCCTGACTGAAGGCACCGTGCCTCCTAGAGGACGGCGGCTTGGGTTCTTACTGCAATTCAAGTCCTGTTCCTTCTTTGGCACTGCAGGCAGCCCCAGGCCCAGAGGAGCAGCTACGGCCTTCCTTGGTTGAGACAGTTCGCTGGATGCGGGACTCCCTCCTTCGATCAGTTGACTCGGGGAAGGAAACCCAGGGTGACCGGTGTCTCCTGGGACTCGTCAGAAACCACAGGGATGTACGCTGAGTGTGCCCATGAACCCGGGGGCCTGCTGGAACTAGCCCTGCTTTCCCATTTGGAGGGCGGCATTCATGCCTGCCTTGACGCTCCCTGACATTCCCGGCTCCCGACGTGCCAGTGAGCCCTGGAAGAGTGCTTCGGGGAAAATTATGAGTTTGCTCTCTCTAAACCAGGGGCTTCCGCGGCCGCGGTGGCCGTCCGCACGGCAGGCTCTAGAGCCAAAGGGAACCTCAACGTGAGAACTGGCCTCCAGGTTAGGCCCTGAGGAGCCGCGCAGAAAGGGAGGCATGCAGCTCTTTCCGGGAGTTCTTAGTCGCTTTGCTCTCAAGGCAGTACACGCCCGGGGACTCCTAGGCCCCACGGGTGTGCAGCATTTTCCCGCCAAGCTCCCTGAGTGCCTCCAGACACCTGTGGGCCGGCTGAGCAACATCGAGGTCCATTGGTTGATTCCCTCGGAGGACCCCCGTGCGTGCCGAGTGCTGGGCAACCACACACTGCGCGTTCCTTGAGGAGGGCTACATCTCCAGAGCCCTCGAACGCCCTTCGGGACAACATGGCTGGTGGGTGCGAAGTGCCCAGGAAGACTCTGTCATGGCCCTTGTGTGAGCTGCCATGAGAGAACGCTGTGCTTGCAACACTGCGAGGCCCGCCCTCGTGCCTGAAGTCACCCTGCTCGAGGAGAAAGTCAGCACCTTAGCGTGCTGTGTGGCTCCCGGCACACCCGGCATGAAGCCACGCCTGGAAGTAAGGCCCTGGTTTGCCGTGCAGAAGCGGAGGCGTGCTGCAGTTTCCAGGAGGCGGTGGCCTCTGCGCTGCATACCTTGAACGGCAGCACGGCTTTCTGGACACCTGGGAGGCTAGCCGGGGCGCCCTGTTCCCGGCAGGAACACTGAGTAACCCCAGGCGCACCTGGGTCTGCTACGCACCATCCAGGCCCGTAGCCCCTTAGAGCCCCTCTGTGCACGCCGAGCGTAGGGAAACGCACTGCCCTCTCTTCTGGAGCTGCTTGGTTTCCTCAGCACTCGCACACGTTCACGAACACCGTTCTGCCACATCCCCCATGGCGCGGAGGTCTTACGCGTTGCCCTAATCGGAGCTGCGCTCAGAGTAACCCTCGTCTCCGCATTCCATCCAGGACCCCCTGACTGAAGGCACCGTGCCTCCTAGAGGACGGCGGCTTGGGTTCTTACGGCAATTCAAGTCCTGTTCCTTCTTTGGCACTGCAGGCAGCCCCAGGCCCAGAGGAGCAGCTACGGCCTTCCTTGCTTGAGACAGTTCGCTGGATGCGGGACTCCCTCCTTCGATCAGTTGACTCGGGGAAGGAAACCCAGGGTGACCGGTGTCTCCTGGGACTCGTCAGAAACCACAGGGATGTACGCTGAGTGTGCCCATGAAGCCGGGGGCCTGCTGGAACTAGCCCTGCTTTCCCATTTGGAGGGCGGCATTCATGCCTGCCTTGACGCTCCCTGACATTCCCGGCTCCCGACGTGCCAGTGAGCCCTGGAAGAGTGCTTCGGGGAAAATTATGAGTTTGCTCTCTCTAAACCAGGGGCTTCCGCGGCCGCGGTGGCCGTCCGCACGGCAGGCTCTAGAGCCAAAGGGAACCTCAACGTGAGAACTGGCCTCCAGGTTAGGCCCTGAGGAGCCGCGCAGAAAGGGAGGCATGCAGCTCTTTCCGGGAGTTCTTAGTCGCTTTGCTCTCAAGGCAGTACACGCCCGGGGACTCCTAGGCCCCACGGGCGTGCAGCATTTTCCCGCCAAGGTCCCTGAGTGCCTCCAGACACCTGTGGGCCGGCTGAGCAACGTCGAGGTCCATTGGTTGATTCCCTCGGAGGGCCCCCGTGCGTGCCGAGTGCTGGGCAACCACACACTGTGCGTTCCTTGAGGAGCACTACATCTCCAGAGCCCTCGAACGCCCTTCGGGACAACATGGCTGGTGGGTGCGAAGTGCCCAGGAAGACTCTGTCATGGCCCTTGTGTGAGCTGCCATGAGAGAACGCTGTGCTTGCAACACTGCGAGGCCCACCCTCGTGCCTGAAGTCACCCTGCTCGAGGAGAAAGTCAGCACCTTAGCGTGCTGTGTGGCTCCCGGCACACCCGGCATGAAGCCACGCCTGGAAGTAAGGCCCTGGTTTGCCGTGCAGAAGCGGAGGCGTGCTGCAGTTTCCAGGAGGCGGTGGCCTCTGCGCTGCATACCTTGAACGGCAGCACGGCTTTCTGGACACCTGGGAGGCTAGCCGGGGCGCCCTGTTCCCGGCAGGAACACTGAGTAACCCCAGGCGCACCTGGGTCTGCTACGCACCATCCAGGCCCGTAGCCCCTTAGAGCCCCTCTGTGCACGCCGAGCGTAGGGAAACGCACTGCCCTCTCTTCTGGAGCAGCTTGGTTTCCTCAGCACTCGCACACGTTCACGAACACCGTTCTGCCACATCCCCCATGGCGCGGAGGTCTTACGCGTTGCCCTAATCGGAGCTGCGCTCAGAGTAACCCTCGTCTCCGCATTCCATCCAGGACCCCCTGACTGAAGGCACCGTGCCTCCTAGAGGACGGCGGCTTGGGTTCTTACGGCAATTCAAGTCCTGTTCCTTCTTTGGCACTGCAGGCAGCCCCAGGCCCAGAGGAGCAGCTACGGCCTTCCTTGCTTGAGACAGTTCGCTGGATGCGGGACTCCCTCCTTCGATCAGTTGACTCGGGGAAGGAAACCCAGGGTGACCGGTGTCTCCTGGGACTCGTCAGAAACCACAGGGATGTACGCTGAGTGTGCCCATGAACCCGGGGGCCTGCTGGAACTAGCCCTGCTTTCCCATTTGGAGGGCGGCATTCATGCCTGCCTTGACGCTCCCTGACATTCCCGGCTCCCGACGTGCCAGTGAGCCCTGGAAGAGTGCTTCGGGGAAAATTATGAGTTTGCTCTCTCTAAACCAGGGGCTTCCGCGGCCGCGGTGGCCGTCCGCACGGCAGGCTCTAGAGCCAAAGGGAACCTCAACGTGAGAACTGGCCTCCAGGTTAGGCCCTGAGGAGCCGCGCAGAAAGGGAGGCATGCAGCTCTTTCCGGGAGTTCTTAGTCGCTTTGCTCTCAAGGCAGTACACGCCCGGGGACTCCTAGGCCCCACGGGCGTGCAGCATTTTCCCGCCAAGCTCCCTGAGTGCCTCCAGACACCTGTGGGCCGGCTGAGCAACATCGAGGTCCATTGGTTGATTCCCTCGGAGGACCCCCGTGCGTGCCGAGTGCTGGGCAACCACACACTGCGCGTTCCTTGAGGAGGGCTACATCTCCAGAGCCCTCGAACGCCCTTCGGGACAACATGGCTGGTGGGTGCGAAGTGCCCAGGAAGACTCTGTCATGGCCCTTGTGTGAGCTGCCATGAGAGAACGCTGTGCTTGCAACACTGCGAGGCCCGCCCTCGTGCCTGAAGTCACCCTGCTCGAGGAGAAAGTCAGCACCTTAGCGTGCTGTGTGGCTCCCGGCACACCCGGCATGAAGCCACGCCTGGAAGTAAGGCCCTGGTTTGCCGTGCAGAAGCGGAGGCGTGCTGCAGTTTCCAGGAGGCGGTGGCCTCTGCGCTGCATACCTTGAACGGCAGCACGGCTTTCTGGACACCTGGGAGGCTAGCCGGGGCGCCCTGTTCCCGGCAGGAACACTGAGTAACCCCAGGCGCACCTGGGTCTGCTACGCACCACCCAGGCCCGTAGCCCCTTAGAGCCCCTCTGTGCACGCCGAGCGTAGGGAAACGCACTGCCCTCTCTTCTGGAGCAGCTTGGTTTCCTCAGCACTCGCACACGTTCACGAACACCGTTCTGCCACATCCCCCATGGCGCGGAGGTCTTACGCGTTGCCCTAATCGGAGCTGCGCTCAGAGTAACCCTCGTCTCCGCATTCCATCCAGGACCCCCTGACTGAAGGCACCGTGCCTCCTAGAGGACGGCGGCTTGGGTTCTTACTGCAATTCAAGTCCTGTTCCTTCTTTGGCACTGCAGGCAGCCCCAGGCCCAGAGGAGCAGCTACGGCCTTCCTTGCTTGAGACAGTTCGCTGGATGCGGGACTCCCTCCTTCGATCAGTTGACTCGGGGAAGGAAACCCAGGGTGACCGGTGTCTCCTGGGACTCGTCAGAAACCACAGGGATGTACGCTGAGTGTGCCCATGAAGCCGGGGGCCTGCTGGAACTAGCCCTGCTTTCCCATTTGGAGGGCGGCATTCATGCCTGCCTTGACGCTCCCTGACATTCCCGGCTCCCGACGTGCCAGTGAGCCCTGGAAGAGTGCTTCGGGGAAAATTATGAGTTTGCTCTCTCTAAACCAGGGGCTTCCGCGGCCGCGGTGGCCGTCCGCACGGCAGGCTCTAGAGCCAAAGGGAACCTCAACGTGAGAACTGGCCTCCAGGTTAGGCCCTGAGGAGCCGCGCAGAAAGGGAGGCATGCAGCTCTTTCCGGGAGTTCTTAGTCGCTTTGCTCTCAAGGCAGTACACGCCCGGGGACTCCTAGGCCCCACGGGCGTGCAGCATTTTCCCGCCAAGGTCCCTGAGTGCCTCCAGACACCTGTGGGCCGGCTGAGCAACGTCGAGGTCCATTGGTTGATTCCCTCGGAGGGCCCCCGTGCGTGCCGAGTGCTGGGCAACCACACACTGTGCGTTCCTTGAGGAGCGCTACATCTCCAGAGCCCTCGAACGCCCTTCGGGACAACATGGCTGGTGGGTGCGAAGTGCCCAGGAAGACTCTGTCATGGCCCTTGTGTGAGCTGCCATGAGAGAACGCTGTGCTTGCAACACTGCGAGGCCCACCCTCGTGCCTGAAGTCACCCTGCTCGAGGAGAAAGTCAGCACCTTAGCGTGCTGTGTGGCTCCCGGCACACCCGGCATGAAGCCACGCCTGGAAGTAAGGCCCTGGTTTGCCGTGCAGAAGCGGAGGCGTGCTGCAGTTTCCAGGAGGCGGTGGCCTCTGCGCTGCATACCTTGAACGGCAGCACGGCTTTCTGGACACCTGGGAGGCTAGCCGGGGCGCCCTGTTCCCGGCAGGAACACTGAGTAACCCCAGGCGCACCTGGGTCTGCTACGCACCATCCAGGCCCGTAGCCCCTTAGAGCCCCTCTGTGCACGCCGAGCGTAGGGAAACGCACTGCCCTCTCTTCTGGAGCAGCTTGGTTTCCTCAGCACTCGCACACGTTCACGAACACCGTTCTGCCACATCCCCCATGGCGCGGAGGTCTTACGCGTTGCCCTAATCGGAGCTGCGCTCAGAGTAACCCTCGTCTCCGCATTCCATCCAGGACCCCCTGACTGAAGGCACCGTGCCTCCTAGAGGACGGCGGCTTGGGTTCTTACGGCAATTCAAGTCCTGTTCCTTCTTTGGCACTGCAGGCAGCCCCAGGCCCAGAGGAGCAGCTACGGCCTTCCTTGCTTGAGACAGTTCGCTGGATGCGGGACTCCCTCCTTCGATCAGTTGACTCGGGGAAGGAAACCCAGGGTGACCGGTGTCTCCTGGGACTCGTCAGAAACCACAGGGATGTACGCTGAGTGTGCCCATGAAGCCGGGGGCCTGCTGGAACTAGCCCTGCTTTCCCATTTGGAGGGCGGCATTCATGCCTGCCTTGACGCTCCCTGACATTCCCGGCTCCCGACGTGCCAGTGAGCCCTGGAAGAGTGCTTCGGGGAAAATTATGAGTTTGCTCTCTCTAAACCAGGGGCTTCCGCGGCCGCGGTGGCCGTCCGCACGGCAGGCTCTAGAGCCAAAGGGAACCTCAACGTGAGAACTGGCCTCCAGGTTAGGCCCTGAGGAGCCGCGCAGAAAGGGAGGCATGCAGCTCTTTCCGGGAGTTCTTAGTCGCTTTGCTCTCAAGGCAGTACACGCCCGGGGACTCCTAGGCCCCACGGGCGTGCAGCATTTTCCCGCCAAGGTCCCTGAGTGCCTCCAGACACCTGTGGGCCGGCTGAGCAACGTCGAGGTCCATTGGTTGATTCCCTCGGAGGACCCCCGTGCGTGCCGAGTGCTGGGCAACCACACACTGCGCGTTCCTTGAGGAGGGCTACATCTCCAGAGCCCTCGAACGCCCTTCGGGACAACATGGCTGGTGGGTGCGAAGTGCCCAGGAAGACTCTGTCATGGCCCTTGTGTGAGCTGCCATGAGAGAACGCTGTGCTTGCAACACTGCGAGGCCCGCCCTCGTGCCTGAAGTCACCCTGCTCGAGGAGAAAGTCAGCACCTTAGCGTGCTGTGTGGCTCCCGGCACACCCGGCATGAAGCCACGCCTGGAAGTAAGGCCCTGGTTTGCCGTGCAGAAGCGGAGGCGTGCTGCAGTTTCCAGGAGGCGGTGGCCTCTGCGCTGCATACCTTGAACGGCAGCACGGCTTTCTGGACACCTGGGAGGCTAGCCGGGGCGCCCTGTTCCCGGCAGGAACACTGAGTAACCCCAGGCGCACCTGGGTCTGCTACGCACCATCCAGGCCCGTAGCCCCTTAGAGCCCCTCTGTGCACGCCGAGCGTAGGGAAACGCACTGCCCTCTCTTCTGGAGCAGCTTGGTTTCCTCAGCACTCGCACACGTTCACGAACACCGTTCTGCCACATCCCCCATGGCGCGGAGGTCTTACGCGTTGCCCTAATCGGAGCTGCGCTCAGAGTAACCCTCGTCTCCGCATTCCATCCAGGACCCCCTGACTGAAGGCACCGTGCCTCCTAGAGGACGGCGGCTTGGGTTCTTACGGCAATTCAAGTCCTGTTCCTTCTTTGGCACTGCAGGCAGCCCCAGGCCCAGAGGAGCAGCTACGGCCTTCCTTGCTTGAGACAGTTCGCTGGATGCGGGACTCCCTCCTTCGATCAGTTGACTCGGGGAAGGAAACCCAGGGTGACCGGTGTCTCCTGGGACTCGTCAGAAACCACAGGGATGTACGCTGAGTGTGCCCATGAAGCCGGGGGCCTGCTGGAACTAGCCCTGCTTTCCCATTTGGAGGGCGGCATTCATGCCTGCCTTGACGCTCCCTGACATTCCCGGCTCCCGACGTGCCAGTGAGCCCTGGAAGAGTGCTTCGGGGAAAATTATGAGTTTGCTCTCTCTAAACCAGGGGCTTCCGCGGCCGCGGTGGCCGTCCGCACGGCAGGCTCTAGAGCCAAAGGGAACCTCAACGTGAGAACTGGCCTCCAGGTTAGGCCCTGAGGAGCCGCGCAGAAAGGGAGGCATGCAGCTCTTTCCGGGAGTTCTTAGTCGCTTTGCTCTCAAGGCAGTACACGCCCGGGGACTCCTAGGCCCCACGGGTGTGCAGCATTTTCCCGCCAAGCTCCCTGAGTGCCTCCAGACACCTGTGGGCCGGCTGAGCAACATCGAGGTCCATTGGTTGATTCCCTCGGAGGACCCCCGTGCGTGCCGAGCGCTGGGCAACCACACACTGCGCGTTCCTTGAGGAGGGCTACATCTCCAGAGCCCTCGAACGCCCTTCGGGACAACATGGCTGGTGGGTGCGAAGTGCCCAGGAAGACTCTGTCATGGCCCTTGTGTGAGCTGCCATGAGAGAACGCTGTGCTTGCAACACTGCGAGGCCCGCCCTCGTGCCTGAAGTCACCCTGCTCGAGGAGAAAGTCAGCACCTTAGCGTGCTGTGTGGCTCCCGGCACACCCGGCATGAAGCCACGCCTGGAAGTAAGGCCCTGGTTTGCCGTGCAGAAGCGGAGGCGTGCTGCAGTTTCCAGGAGGCGGTGGCCTCTGCGCTGCATACCTTGAACGGCAGCACGGCTTTCTGGACACCTGGGAGGCTAGCCGGGGCGCCCTGTTCCCGGCAGGAACACTGAGTAACCCCAGGCGCACCTGGGTCTGCTACGCACCATCCAGGCCCGTAGCCCCTTAGAGCCCCTCTGTGCACGCCGAGCGTAGGGAAACGCACTGCCCTCTCTTCTGGAGCAGCTTGGTTTCCTCAGCACTCGCACACGTTCACGAACACCGTTCTGCCACATCCCCCATGGCGCGGAGGTCTTACGCGTTGCCCTAATCGGAGCTGCGCTCAGAGTAACCCTCGTCTCCGCATTCCATCCAGGACCCCCTGACTGAAGGCACCGTGCCTCCTAGAGGACGGCGGCTTGGGTTCTTACTGCAATTCAAGTCCTGTTCCTTCTTTGGCACTGCAGGCAGCCCCAGGCCCAGAGGAGCAGCTACGGCCTTCCTTGGTTGAGACAGTTCGCTGGATGCGGGACTCCCTCCTTCGATCAGTTGACTCGGGGAAGGAAACCCAGGGTGACCGGTGTCTCCTGGGACTCGTCAGAAACCACAGGGATGTACGCTGAGTGTGCCCATGAACCCGGGGGCCTGCTGGAACTAGCCCTGCTTTCCCATTTGGAGGGCGGCATTCATGCCTGCCTTGACGCTCCCTGACATTCCCGGCTCCCGACGTGCCAGTGAGCCCTGGAAGAGTGCTTCGGGGAAAATTATGAGTTTGCTCTCTCTAAACCAGGGGCTTCCGCGGCCGCGGTGGCCGTCCGCACGGCAGGCTCTAGAGCCAAAGGGAACCTCAACGTGAGAACTGGCCTCCAGGTTAGGCCCTGAGGAGCCGCGCAGAAAGGGAGGCATGCAGCTCTTTCCGGGAGTTCTTAGTCGCTTTGCTCTCAAGGCAGTACACGCCCGGGGACTCCTAGGCCCCACGGGTGTGCAGCATTTTCCCGCCAAGCTCCCTGAGTGCCTCCAGACACCTGTGGGCCGGCTGAGCAACATCGAGGTCCATTGGTTGATTCCCTCGGAGGACCCCCGTGCGTGCCGAGTGCTGGGCAACCACACACTGCGCGTTCCTTGAGGAGGGCTACATCTCCAGAGCCCTCGAACGCCCTTCGGGACAACATGGCTGGTGGGTGCGAAGTGCCCAGGAAGACTCTGTCATGGCCCTTGTGTGAGCTGCCATGAGAGAACGCTGTGCTTGCAACACTGCGAGGCCCGCCCTCGTGCCTGAAGTCACCCTGCTCGAGGAGAAAGTCAGCACCTTAGCGTGCTGTGTGGCTCCCGGCACACCCGGCATGAAGCCACGCCTGGAAGTAAGGCCCTGGTTTGCCGTGCAGAAGCGGAGGCGTGCTGCAGTTTCCAGGAGGCGGTGGCCTCTGCGCTGCATACCTTGAACGGCAGCACGGCTTTCTGGACACCTGGGAGGCTAGCCGGGGCGCCCTGTTCCCGGCAGGAACACTGAGTAACCCCAGGCGCACCTGGGTCTGCTACGCACCATCCAGGCCCGTAGCCCCTTAGAGCCCCTCTGTGCACGCCGAGCGTAGGGAAACGCACTGCCCTCTCTTCTGGAGCTGCTTGGTTTCCTCAGCACTCGCACACGTTCACGAACACCGTTCTGCCACATCCCCCATGGCGCGGAGGTCTTACGCGTTGCCCTAATCGGAGCTGCGCTCAGAGTAACCCTCGTCTCCGCATTCCATCCAGGACCCCCTGACTGAAGGCACCGTGCCTCCTAGAGGACGGCGGCTTGGGTTCTTACTGCAATTCAAGTCCTGTTCCTTCTTTGGCACTGCAGGCAGCCCCAGGCCCAGAGGAGCAGCTACGGCCTTCCTTGCTTGAGACAGTTCGCTGGATGCGGGACTCCCTCCTTCGATCAGTTGACTCGGGGAAGGAAACCCAGGGTGACCGGTGTCTCCTGGGACTCGTCAGAAACCACAGGGATGTACGCTGAGTGTGCCCATGAACCCGGGGGCCTGCTGGAACTAGCCCTGCTTTCCCATTTGGAGGGCGGCATTCATGCCTGCCTTGACGCTCCCTGACATTCCCGGCTCCCGACGTGCCAGTGAGCCCTGGAAGAGTGCTTCGGGGAAAATTATGAGTTTGCTCTCTCTAAACCAGGGGCTTCCGCGGCCGCGGTGGCCGTCCGCACGGCAGGCTCTAGAGCCAAAGGGAACCTCAACGTGAGAACTGGCCTCCAGGTTAGGCCCTGAGGAGCCGCGCAGAAAGGGAGGCATGCAGCTCTTTCCGGGAGTTCTTAGTCGCTTTGCTCTCAAGGCAGTACACGCCCGGGGACTCCTAGGCCCCACGGGTGTGCAGCATTTTCCCGCCAAGCTCCCTGAGTGCCTCCAGACACCTGTGGGCCGGCTGAGCAACATCGAGGTCCATTGGTTGATTCCCTCGGAGGACCCCCGTGCGTGCCGAGCGCTGGGCAACCACACACTGCGCGTTCCTTGAGGAGGGCTACATCTCCAGAGCCCTCGAACGCCCTTCGGGACAACATGGCTGGTGGGTGCGAAGTGCCCAGGAAGACTCTGTCATGGCCCTTGTGTGAGCTGCCATGAGAGAACGCTGTGCTTGCAACACTGCGAGGCCCGCCCTCGTGCCTGAAGTCACCCTGCTCGAGGAGAAAGTCAGCACCTTAGCGTGCTGTGTGGCTCCCGGCACACCCGGCATGAAGCCACGCCTGGAAGTAAGGCCCTGGTTTGCCGTGCAGAAGCGGAGGCGTGCTGCAGTTTCCAGGAGGCGGTGGCCTCTGCGCTGCATACCTTGAACGGCAGCACGGCTTTCTGGACACCTGGGAGGCTAGCCGGGGCGCCCTGTTCCCGGCAGGAACACTGAGTAACCCCAGGCGCAGCCTGGTCTGCTACGCACCATCCAGGCCCGTAGCCCCTTAGAGCCCCTCTGTGCACGCCGAGCGTAGGGAAACGCACTGCCCTCTCTTCTGGAGCTGCTTGGTTTCCTCAGCACTCGCACACGTTCACGAACACCGTTCTGCCACATCCCCCATGGCGCGGAGGTCTTACGCGTTGCCCTAATCGGAGCTGCGCTCAGAGTAACCCTCGTCTCCGCATTCCATCCAGGACCCCCTGACTGAAGGCACCGTGCCTCCTAGAGGACGGCGGCTTGGGTTCTTACTGCAATTCAAGTCCTGTTCCTTCTTTGGCACTGCAGGCAGCCCCAGGCCCAGAGGAGCAGCTACGGCCTTCCTTGCTTGAGACAGTTCGCTGGATGCGGGACTCCCTCCTTCGATCAGTTGACTCGGGGAAGGAAACCCAGGGTGACCGGTGTCTCCTGGGACTCGTCAGAAACCACAGGGATGTACGCTGAGTGTGCCCATGAACCCGGGGGCCTGCTGGAACTAGCCCTGCTTTCCCATTTGGAGGGCGGCATTCATGCCTGCCTTGACGCTCCCTGACATTCCCGGCTCCCGACGTGCCAGTGAGCCCTGGAAGAGTGCTTCGGGGAAAATTATGAGTTTGCTCTCTCTAAACCAGGGGCTTCCGCGGCCGCGGTGGCCGTCCGCACGGCAGGCTCTAGAGCCAAAGGGAACCTCAACGTGAGAACTGGCCTCCAGGTTAGGCCCTGAGGAGCCGCGCAGAAAGGGAGGCATGCAGCTCTTTCCGGGAGTTCTTAGTCGCTTTGCTCTCAAGGCAGTACACGCCCGGGGACTCCTAGGCCCCACGGGCGTGCAGCATTTTCCCGCCAAGGTCCCTGAGTGCCTCCAGACACCTGTGGGCCGGCTGAGCAACGTCGAGGTCCATTGGTTGATTCCCTCGGAGGGCCCCCGTGCGTGCCGAGCGCTGGGCAACCACACACTGCGCGTTCCTTGAGGAGCGCTACATCTCCAGAGCCCTCGAACGCCCTTCGGGACAACATGGCTGGTGGGTGCGAAGTGCCCAGGAAGACTCTGTCATGGCCCTTGTGTGAGCTGCCATGAGAGAACGCTGTGCTTGCAACACTGCGAGGCCCGCCCTCGTGCCTGAAGTCACCCTGCTCGAGGAGAAAGTCAGCACCTTAGCGTGCTGTGTGGCTCCCGGCACACCCGGCATGAAGCCACGCCTGGAAGTAAGGCCCTGGTTTGCCGTGCAGAAGCGGAGGCGTGCTGCAGTTTCCAGGAGGCGGTGGCCTCTGCTCTGCATACCTTGAACGGCAGCACGGCTTTCTGGACACCTGGGAGGCTAGCCGGGGCGCCCTGTTCCCGGCAGGAACACTGAGTAACCCCAGGCGCACCTGGGTCTGCTACGCACCATCCAGGCCCGTAGCCCCTTAGAGCCCCTCTGTGCACGCCGAGCGTAGGGAAACGCACTGCCCTCTCTTCTGGAGCTGCTTGGTTTCCTCAGCACTCGCACACGTTCACGAACACCGTTCTGCCACATCCCCCATGGCGCGGAGGTCTTACGCGTTGCCCTAATCGGAGCTGCGCTCAGAGTAACCCTCGTCTCCGCATTCCATCCAGGACCCCCTGACTGAAGGCACCGTGCCTCCTAGAGGACGGCGGCTTGGGTTCTTACTGCAATTCAAGTCCTGTTCCTTCTTTGGCACTGCAGGCAGCCCCAGGCCCAGAGGAGCAGCTACGGCCTTCCTTGCTTGAGACAGTTCGCTGGATGCGGGACTCCCTCCTTCGATCAGTTGACTCGGGGAAGGAAACCCAGGGTGACCGGTGTCTCCTGGGACTCGTCAGAAACCACAGGGATGTACGCTGAGTGTGCCCATGAACCCGGGGGCCTGCTGGAACTAGCCCTGCTTTCCCATTTGGAGGGCGGCATTCATGCCTG
This sequence comes from Lagenorhynchus albirostris, assembly GCF_949774975.1. Classification (NCBI taxonomy): domain Eukaryota; kingdom Metazoa; phylum Chordata; class Mammalia; order Artiodactyla; family Delphinidae; genus Lagenorhynchus; species Lagenorhynchus albirostris. The sequence goes on along the minus strand of NC_083106.1, from coordinate 89,496,232 downwards.
CCTTGACGCTCCCTGACATTCCCGGCTCCCGACGTGCCAGTGAGCCCTGGAAGAGTGCTTCGGGGAAAATTATGAGTTTGCTCTCTCTAAACCAGGGGCTTCCGCGGCCGCGGTGGCCGTCCGCACGGCAGGCTCTAGAGCCAAAGGGAACCTCAACGTGAGAACTGGCCTCCAGGTTAGGCCCTGAGGAGCCGCGCAGAAAGGGAGGCATGCAGCTCTTTCCGGGAGTTCTTAGTCGCTTTGCTCTCAAGGCAGTACACGCCCGGGGACTCCTAGGCCCCACGGGCGTGCAGCATTTTCCCGCCAAGGTCCCTGAGTGCCTCCAGACACCTGTGGGCCGGCTGAGCAACGTCGAGGTCCATTGGTTGATTCCCTCGGAGGGCCCCCGTGCGTGCCGAGCGCTGGGCAACCACACACTGCGCGTTCCTTGAGGAGCGCTACATCTCCAGAGCCCTCGAACGCCCTACGGGACAACATGGCTGGTGGGTGCGAAGTGCCCAGGAAGACTCTGTCATGGCCCTTGTGTGAGCTGCCATGAGAGAACGCTGTGCTTGCAACACTGCGAGGCCCACCCTCGTGCCTGAAGTCACCCTGCTCGAGGAGAAAGTCAGCACCTTAGCGTGCTGTGTGGCTCCCGGCACACCCAGCATGAAGCCACGCCTGGAAGTAAGGCCCTGGTTTGCCGTGCAGAAGCGGAGGCGTGCTGCAGTTTCCAGGAGGCGGTGGCCTCTGCGCTGCATACCTTGAACGGCAGCACGGCTTTCTGGACACCTGGGAGGCTAGCCGGGGCGCCCTGTTCCCGGCAGGAACACTGAGTAACCCCAGGCGCACCTGGGTCTGCTACGCACCATCCAGGCCCGTAGCCCCTTAGAGCCCCTCTGTGCACGCCGAGCGTAGGGAAACGCACTGCCCTCTCTTCTGGAGCAGCTTGGTTTCCTCAGCACTCGCACACGTTCACGAACACCGTTCTGCCACATCCCCCATGGCGCGGAGGTCTTACGCGTTGCCCTAATCGGAGCTGCGCTCAGAGTAACCCTCGTCTCCGCATTCCATCCAGGACCCCCTGACTGAAGGCACCGTGCCTCCTAGAGGACGGCGGCTTGGGTTCTTACTGCAATTCAAGTCCTGTTCCTTCTTTGGCACTGCAGGCAGCCCCAGGCCCAGAGGAGCAGCTACGGCCTTCCTTGGTTGAGACAGTTCGCTGGATGCGGGACTCCCTCCTTCGATCAGTTGACTCGGGGAAGGAAACCCAGGGTGACCGGTGTCTCCTGGGACTCGTCAGAAACCACAGGGATGTACGCTGAGTGTGCCCATGAACCCGGGGGCCTGCTGGAACTAGCCCTGCTTTCCCATTTGGAGGGCGGCATTCATGCCTGCCTTGACGCTCCCTGACATTCCCGGCTCCCGACGTGCCAGTGAGCCCTGGAAGAGTGCTTCGGGGAAAATTATGAGTTTGCTCTCTCTAAACCAGGGGCTTCCGCGGCCGCGGTGGCCGTCCGCACGGCAGGCTCTAGAGCCAAAGGGAACCTCAACGTGAGAACTGGCCTCCAGGTTAGGCCCTGAGGAGCCGCGCAGAAAGGGAGGCATGCAGCTCTTTCCGGGAGTTCTTAGTCGCTTTGCTCTCAAGGCAGTACACGCCCGGGGACTCCTAGGCCCCACGGGCGTGCAGCATTTTCCCGCCAAGGTCCCTGAGTGCCTCCAGACACCTGTGGGCCGGCTGAGCAACGTCGAGGTCCATTGGTTGATTCCCTCGGAGGGCCCCCGTGCGTGCCGAGCGCTGGGCAACCACACACTGCGCGTTCCTTGAGGAGCGCTACATCTCCAGAGCCCTCGAACGCCCTACGGGACAACATGGCTGGTGGGTGCGAAGTGCCCAGGAAGACTCTGTCATGGCCCTTGTGTGAGCTGCCATGAGAGAACGCTGTGCTTGCAACACTGCGAGGCCCACCCTCGTGCCTGAAGTCACCCTGCTCGAGGAGAAAGTCAGCACCTTAGCGTGCTGTGTGGCTCCCGGCACACCCAGCATGAAGCCACGCCTGGAAGTAAGGCCCTGGTTTGCCGTGCAGAAGCGGAGGCGTGCTGCAGTTTCCAGGAGGCGGTGGCCTCTGCGCTGCATACCTTGAACGGCAGCACGGCTTTCTGGACACCTGGGAGGCTAGCCGGGGCGCCCTGTTCCCGGCAGGAACACTGAGTAACCCCAGGCGCACCTGGGTCTGCTACGCACCATCCAGGCCCGTAGCCCCTTAGAGCCCCTCTGTGCACGCCGAGCGTAGGGAAACGCACTGCCCTCTCTTCTGGAGCAGCTTGGTTTCCTCAGCACTCGCACACGTTCACGAACACCGTTCTGCCACATCCCCCATGGCGCGGAGGTCTTACGCGTTGCCCTAATCGGAGCTGCGCTCAGAGTAACCCTCGTCTCCGCATTCCATCCAGGACCCCCTGACTGAAGGCACCGTGCCTCCTAGAGGACGGCGGCTTGGGTTCTTACTGCAATTCAAGTCCTGTTCCTTCTTTGGCACTGCAGGCAGCCCCAGGCCCAGAGGAGCAGCTACGGCCTTCCTTGGTTGAGACAGTTCGCTGGATGCGGGACTCCCTCCTTCGATCAGTTGACTCGGGGAAGGAAACCCAGGGTGACCGGTGTCTCCTGGGACTCGTCAGAAACCACAGGGATGTACGCTGAGTGTGCCCATGAACCCGGGGGCCTGCTGGAACTAGCCCTGCTTTCCCATATGGAGGGCGGCATTCATGCCTGCCTTGACGCTCCCTGACATTCCCGGCTCCCGACGGGCCAGTGAGCCCTGGAAGAGTGCTTCGGGGAAAATTATGAGTTTGCTCTCTCTAAACCAGGGGCTTCCACGGCCGCGGTGGCCGTCCGCACGGCAGGCTCTAGAGCCAAAGGGAACCTCAACGTGAGAACTGGCCTCCAGGTTAGGCCCTGAGGAGCCGCGCAGAAAGGGAGGCATGCAGCTCTTTCCGGGAGTTCTTAGTCGCTTTGCTCTCAAGGCAGTACACGCCCGGGGACTCCTAGGCCCCACGGGTGTGCAGCATTTTCCCGCCAAGCTCCCTGAGTGCCTCCAGACACCTGTGGGCCGGCTGAGCAACATCGAGGTCCATTGGTTGATTCCCTCGGAGGACCCCCGTGCGTGCCGAGTGCTGGGCAACCACACACTGCGCGTTCCTTGAGGAGGGCTACATCTCCAGAGCCCTCGAACGCCCTTCGGGACAACATGGCTGGTGGGTGCGAAGTGCCCAGGAAGACTCTGTCATGGCCCTTGTGTGAGCTGCCATGAGAGAACGCTGTGCTTGCAACACTGCGAGGCCCGCCCTCGTGCCTGAAGTCACCCTGCTCGAGGAGAAAGTCAGCACCTTAGCGTGCTGTGTGGCTCCCGGCACACCCGGCATGAAGCCACGCCTGGAAGTAAGGCCCTGGTTTGCCGTGCAGAAGCGGAGGCGTGCTGCAGTTTCCAGGAGGCGGTGGCCTCTGCGCTGCATACCTTGAACGGCAGCACGGCTTTCTGGACACCTGGGAGGCTAGCCGGGGCGCCCTGTTCCCGGCAGGAACACTGAGTAACCCCAGGCGCACCTGGGTCTGCTACGCACCATCCAGGCCCGTAGCCCCTTAGAGCCCCTCTGTGCACGCCGAGCGTAGGGAAACGCACTGCCCTCTCTTCTGGAGCAGCTTGGTTTCCTCAGCACTCGCACACGTTCACGAACACCGTTCTGCCACATCCCCCATGGCGCGGAGGTCTTACGCGTTGCCCTAATCGGAGCTGCGCTCAGAGTAACCCTCGTCTCCGCATTCCATCCAGGACCCCCTGACTGAAGGCACCGTGCCTCCTAGAGGACGGCGGCTTGGGTTCTTACGGCAATTCAAGTCCTGTTCCTTCTTTGGCACTGCAGGCAGCCCCAGGCCCAGAGGAGCAGCTACGGCCTTCCTTGGTTGAGACAGTTCGCTGGATGCGGGACTCCCTCCTTCGATCAGTTGACTCGGGGAAGGAAACCCAGGGTGACCGGTGTCTCCTGGGACTCGTCAGAAACCACAGGGATGTACGCTGAGTGTGCCCATGAACCCGGGGGCCTGCTGGAACTAGCCCTGCTTTCCCATTTGGAGGGCGGCATTCATGCCTGCCTTGACGCTCCCTGACATTCCCGGCTCCCGACGGGCCAGTGAGCCCTGGAAGAGTGCTTCGGGGAAAATTATGAGTTTGCTCTCTCTAAACCAGGGGCTTCCGCGGCCGCGGTGGCCGTCCGCACGGCAGGCTCTAGAGCCAAAGGGAACCTCAACGTGAGAACTGGCCTCCAGGTTAGGCCCTGAGGAGCCGCGCAGAAAGGGAGGCATGCAGCTCTTTCCGGGAGTTCTTAGTCGCTTTGCTCTCAAGGCAGTACACGCCCGGGGACTCCTAGGCCCCACGGGTGTGCAGCATTTTCCCGCCAAGCTCCCTGAGTGCCTCCAGACACCTGTGGGCCGGCTGAGCAACGTCGAGGTCCATTGGTTGATTCCCTCGGAGGACCCCCGTGCGTGCCGAGTGCTGGGCAACCACACACTGCGCGTTCCTTGAGGAGGGCTACATCTCCAGAGCCCTCGAACGCCCTTCGGGACAACGTGGCTGGTGGGTGCGAAGTGCCCAGGAAGACTCTGTCATGGCCCTTGTGTGAGCTGCCATGAGAGAACGCTGTGCTTGCAACACTGCGAGGCCCGCCCTCGTGCCTGAAGTCACCCTGCTCGAGGAGAAAGTCAGCACCTTAGCGTGCTGTGTGGCTCCCGGCACACCCGGCATGAAGCCACGCCTGGAAGTAAGGCCCTGGTTTGCCGTGCAGAAGCGGAGGCGTGCTGCAGTTTCCAGGAGGCGGTGGCCTCTGCTCTGCATACCTTGAACGGCAGCACGGCTTTCTGGACACCTGGGAGGCTAGCCGGGGCGCCCTGTTCCCGGCAGGAACACTGAGTAACCCCAGGCGCACCTGGGTCTGCTACGCACCATCCAGGCCCGTAGCCCCTTAGAGCCCCTCTGTGCACGCCGAGCGTAGGGAAACGCACTGCCCTCTCTTCTGGAGCTGCTTGGTTTCCTCAGCACTCGCACACGTTCACGAACACCGTTCTGCCACATCCCCCATGGCGCGGAGGTCTTACGCGTTGCCCTAATCGGAGCTGCGCTCAGAGTAACCCTCGTCTCCGCATTCCATCCAGGACCCCCTGACTGAAGGCACCGTGCCTCCTAGAGGACGGCGGCTTGGGTTCTTACTGCAATTCAAGTCCTGTTCCTTCTTTGGCACTGCAGGCAGCCCCAGGCCCAGAGGAGCAGCTACGGCCTTCCTTGCTTGAGACAGTTCGCTGGATGCGGGACTCCCTCCTTCGATCAGTTGACTCGGGGAAGGAAACCCAGGGTGACCGGTGTCTCCTGGGACTCGTCAGAAACCACAGGGATGTACGCTGAGTGTGCCCATGAACCCGGGGGCCTGCTGGAACTAGCCCTGCTTTCCCATTTGGAGGGCGGCATTCATGCCTGCCTTGACGCTCCCTGACATTCCCGGCTCCCGACGGGCCAGTGAGCCCTGGAAGAGTGCTTCGGGGAAAATTATGAGTTTGCTCTCTCTAAACCAGGGGCTTCCGCGGCCGCGGTGGCCGTCCGCACGGCAGGCTCTAGAGCCAAAGGGAACCTCAACGTGAGAACTGGCCTCCAGGTTAGGCCCTGAGGAGCCGCGCAGAAAGGGAGGCATGCAGCTCTTTCCGGGAGTTCTTAGTCGCTTTGCTCTCAAGGCAGTACACGCCCGGGGACTCCTAGGCCCCACGGGTGTGCAGCATTTTCCCGCCAAGCTCCCTGAGTGCCTCCAGACACCTGTGGGCCGGCTGAGCAACGTCGAGGTCCATTGGTTGATTCCCTCGGAGGACCCCCGTGCGTGCCGAGTGCTGGGCAACCACACACTGCGCGTTCCTTGAGGAGGGCTACATCTCCAGAGCCCTCGAACGCCCTTCGGGCCAACGTGGCTGGTGGGCGCGAAGTGCCCAGGAAGACTCTGTCATGGCCCTTGTGTGAGCTGCCATGAGAGAACGCTGTGCTTGCAACACTGCGAGGCCCGCCCTCGTGCCTGAAGTCACCCTGCTCGAGGAGAAAGTCAGCACCTTAGCGTGCTGTGTGGCTCCCGGCACACCCGGCATGAAGCCACGCCTGGAAGTAAGGCCCTGGTTTGCCGTGCAGAAGCGGAGGCGTGCTGCAGTTTCCAGGAGGCGGTGGCCTCTGCTCTGCATACCTTGAACGGCAGCACGGCTTTCTGGACACCTGGGAGGCTAGCCGGGGCGCCCTGTTCCCGGCAGGAACACTGAGTAACCCCAGGCGCACCTGGGTCTGCTACGCACCATCCAGGCCCGTAGCCCCTTAGAGCCCCTCTGTGCACGCCGAGCGTAGGGAAACGCACTGCCCTCTCTTCTGGAGCTGCTTGGTTTCCTCAGCACTCGCACACGTTCACGAACACCGTTCTGCCACATCCCCCATGGCGCGGAGGTCTTACGCGTTGCCCTAATCGGAGCTGCGCTCAGAGTAACCCTCGTCTCCGCATTCCATCCAGGACCCCCTGACTGAAGGCACCGTGCCTCCTAGAGGACGGCGGCTTGGGTTCTTACTGCAATTCAAGTCCTGTTCCTTCTTTGGCACTGCAGGCAGCCCCAGGCCCAGAGGAGCAGCTACGGCCTTCCTTGGTTGAGACAGTTCGCTGGATGCGGGACTCCCTCCTTCGATCAGTTGACTCGGGGAAGGAAACCCAGGGTGACCGGTGTCTCCTGGGACTCGTCAGAAACCACAGGGATGTACGCTGAGTGTGCCCATGAACCCGGGGGCCTGCTGGAACTAGCCCTGCTTTCCCATTTGGAGGGCGGCATTCATGCCTGCCTTGACGCTCCCTGACATTCCCGGCTCCCGACGTGCCAGTGAGCCCTGGAAGAGTGCTTCGGGGAAAATTATGAGTTTGCTCTCTCTAAACCAGGGGCTTCCGCGGCCGCGGTGGCCGTCCGCACGGCAGGCTCTAGAGCCAAAGGGAACCTCAACGTGAGAACTGGCCTCCAGGTTAGGCCCTGAGGAGCCGCGCAGAAAGGGAGGCATGCAGCTCTTTCCGGGAGTTCTTAGTCGCTTTGCTCTCAAGGCAGTACACGCCCGGGGACTCCTAGGCCCCACGGGCGTGCAGCATTTTCCCGCCAAGGTCCCTGAGTGCCTCCAGACACCTGTGGGCCGGCTGAGCAACGTCGAGGTCCATTGGTTGATTCCCTCGGAGGGCCCCCGTGCGTGCCGAGCGCTGGGCAACCACACACTGCGCGTTCCTTGAGGAGCGCTACATCTCCAGAGCCCTCGAACGCCCTTCGGGACAACATGGCTGGTGGGTGCGAAGTGCCCAGGAAGACTCTGTCATGGCCCTTGTGTGAGCTGCCATGAGAGAACGCTGTGCTTGCAACACTGCGAGGCCCGCCCTCGTGCCTGAAGTCACCCTGCTCGAGGAGAAAGTCAGCACCTTAGCGTGCTGTGTGGCTCCCGGCACACCCGGCATGAAGCCACGCCTGGAAGTAAGGCCCTGGTTTGCCGTGCAGAAGCGGAGGCGTGCTGCAGTTTCCAGGAGGCGGTGGCCTCTGCGCTGCATACCTTGAACGGCAGCACGGCTTTCTGGACACCTGGGAGGCTAGCCGGGGCGCCCTGTTCCCGGCAGGAACACTGAGTAACCCCAGGCGCACCTGGGTCTGCTACGCACCATCCAGGCCCGTAGCCCCTTAGAGCCCCTCTGTGCACGCCGAGCGTAGGGAAACGCACTGCCCTCTCTTCTGGAGCAGCTTGGTTTCCTCAGCACTCGCACACGTTCACGAACACCGTTCTGCCACATCCCCCATGGCGCGGAGGTCTTACGCGTTGCCCTAATCGGAGCTGCGCTCAGAGTAACCCTCGTCTCCGCATTCCATCCAGGACCCCCTGACTGAAGGCACCGTGCCTCCTAGAGGACGGCGGCTTGGGTTCTTACGGCAATTCAAGTCCTGTTCCTTCTTTGGCACTGCAGGCAGCCCCAGGCCCAGAGGAGCAGCTACGGCCTTCCTTGCTTGAGACAGTTCGCTGGATGCGGGACTCCCTCCTTCGATCAGTTGACTCGGGGAAGGAAACCCAGGGTGACCGGTGTCTCCTGGGACTCGTCAGAAACCACAGGGATGTACGCTGAGTGTGCCCATGAAGCCGGGGGCCTGCTGGAACTAGCCCTGCTTTCCCATTTGGAGGGCGGCATTCATGCCTGCCTTGACGCTCCCTGACATTCCCGGCTCCCGACGTGCCAGTGAGCCCTGGAAGAGTGCTTCGGGGAAAATTATGAGTTTGCTCTCTCTAAACCAGGGGCTTCCGCGGCCGCGGTGGCCGTCCGCACGGCAGGCTCTAGAGCCAAAGGGAACCTCAACGTGAGAACTGGCCTCCAGGTTAGGCCCTGAGGAGCCGCGCAGAAAGGGAGGCATGCAGCTCTTTCCGGGAGTTCTTAGTCGCTTTGCTCTCAAGGCAGTACACGCCCGGGGACTCCTAGGCCCCACGGGCGTGCAGCATTTTCCCGCCAAGGTCCCTGAGTGCCTCCAGACACCTGTGGGCCGGCTGAGCAACGTCGAGGTCCATTGGTTGATTCCCTCGGAGGGCCCCCGTGCGTGCCGAGTGCTGGGCAACCACACACTGCGCGTTCCTTGAGGAGCACTACATCTCCAGAGCCCTCGAACGCCCTTCGGGACAACATGGCTGGTGGGTGCGAAGTGCCCAGGAAGACTCTGTCATGGCCCTTGTGTGAGCTGCCATGAGAGAACGCTGTGCTTGCAACACTGCGAGGCCCACCCTCGTGCCTGAAGTCACCCTGCTCGAGGAGAAAGTCAGCACCTTAGCGTGCTGTGTGGCTCCCGGCACACCCGGCATGAAGCCACGCCTGGAAGTAAGGCCCTGGTTTGCCGTGCAGAAGCGGAGGCGTGCTGCAGTTTCCAGGAGGCGGTGGCCTCTGCGCTGCATACCTTGAACGGCAGCACGGCTTTCTGGACACCTGGGAGGCTAGCCGGGGCGCCCTGTTCCCGGCAGGAACACTGAGTAACCCCAGGCGCACCTGGGTCTGCTACGCACCATCCAGGCCCGTAGCCCCTTAGAGCCCCTCTGTGCACGCCGAGCGTAGGGAAACGCACTGCCCTCTCTTCTGGAGCAGCTTGGTTTCCTCAGCACTCGCACACGTTCACGAACACCGTTCTGCCACATCCCCCATGGCGCGGAGGTCTTACGCGTTGCCCTAATCGGAGCTGCGCTCAGAGTAACCCTCGTCTCCGCATTCCATCCAGGACCCCCTGACTGAAGGCACCGTGCCTCCTAGAGGACGGCGGCTTGGGTTCTTACGGCAATTCAAGTCCTGTTCCTTCTTTGGCACTGCAGGCAGCCCCAGGCCCAGAGGAGCAGCTACGGCCTTCCTTGCTTGAGACAGTTCGCTGGATGCGGGACTCCCTCCTTCGATCAGTTGACTCGGGGAAGGAAACCCAGGGTGACCGGTGTCTCCTGGGACTCGTCAGAAACCACAGGGATGTACGCTGAGTGTGCCCATGAACCCGGGGGCCTGCTGGAACTAGCCCTGCTTTCCCATTTGGAGGGCGGCATTCATGCCTGCCTTGACGCTCCCTGACATTCCCGGCTCCCGACGTGCCAGTGAGCCCTGGAAGAGTGCTTCGGGGAAAATTATGAGTTTGCTCTCTCTAAACCAGGGGCTTCCGCGGCCGCGGTGGCCGTCCGCACGGCAGGCTCTAGAGCCAAAGGGAACCTCAACGTGAGAACTGGCCTCCAGGTTAGGCCCTGAGGAGCCGCGCAGAAAGGGAGGCATGCAGCTCTTTCCGGGAGTTCTTAGTCGCTTTGCTCTCAAGGCAGTACACGCCCGGGGACTCCTAGGCCCCACGGGCGTGCAGCATTTTCCCGCCAAGCTCCCTGAGTGCCTCCAGACACCTGTGGGCCGGCTGAGCAACATCGAGGTCCATTGGTTGATTCCCTCGGAGGACCCCCGTGCGTGCCGAGTGCTGGGCAACCACACACTGCGCGTTCCTTGAGGAGGGCTACATCTCCAGAGCCCTCGAACGCCCTTCGGGACAACATGGCTGGTGGGTGCGAAGTGCCCAGGAAGACTCTGTCATGGCCCTTGTGTGAGCTGCCATGAGAGAACGCTGTGCTTGCAACACTGCGAGGCCCGCCCTCGTGCCTGAAGTCACCCTGCTCGAGGAGAAAGTCAGCACCTTAGCGTGCTGTGTGGCTCCCGGCACACCCGGCATGAAGCCACGCCTGGAAGTAAGGCCCTGGTTTGCCGTGCAGAAGCGGAGGCGTGCTGCAGTTTCCAGGAGGCGGTGGCCTCTGCGCTGCATACCTTGAACGGCAGCACGGCTTTCTGGACACCTGGGAGGCTAGCCGGGGCGCCCTGTTCCCGGCAGGAACACTGAGTAACCCCAGGCGCACCTGGGTCTGCTACGCACCACCCAGGCCCGTAGCCCCTTAGAGCCCCTCTGTGCACGCCGAGCGTAGGGAAACGCACTGCCCTCTCTTCTGGAGCAGCTTGGTTTCCTCAGCACTCGCACACGTTCACGAACACCGTTCTGCCACATCCCCCATGGCGCGGAGGTCTTACGCGTTGCCCTAATCGGAGCTGCGCTCAGAGTAACCCTCGTCTCCGCATTCCATCCAGGACCCCCTGACTGAAGGCACCGTGCCTCCTAGAGGACGGCGGCTTGGGTTCTTACTGCAATTCAAGTCCTGTTCCTTCTTTGGCACTGCAGGCAGCCCCAGGCCCAGAGGAGCAGCTACGGCCTTCCTTGCTTGAGACAGTTCGCTGGATGCGGGACTCCCTCCTTCGATCAGTTGACTCGGGGAAGGAAACCCAGGGTGACCGGTGTCTCCTGGGACTCGTCAGAAACCACAGGGATGTACGCTGAGTGTGCCCATGAAGCCGGGGGCCTGCTGGAACTAGCCCTGCTTTCCCATTTGGAGGGCGGCATTCATGCCTGCCTTGACGCTCCCTGACATTCCCGGCTCCCGACGTGCCAGTGAGCCCTGGAAGAGTGCTTCGGGGAAAATTATGAGTTTGCTCTCTCTAAACCAGGGGCTTCCGCGGCCGCGGTGGCCGTCCGCACGGCAGGCTCTAGAGCCAAAGGGAACCTCAACGTGAGAACTGGCCTCCAGGTTAGGCCCTGAGGAGCCGCGCAGAAAGGGAGGCATGCAGCTCTTTCCGGGAGTTCTTAGTCGCTTTGCTCTCAAGGCAGTACACGCCCGGGGACTCCTAGGCCCCACGGGCGTGCAGCATTTTCCCGCCAAGGTCCCTGAGTGCCTCCAGACACCTGTGGGCCGGCTGAGCAACGTCGAGGTCCATTGGTTGATTCCCTCGGAGGGCCCCCGTGCGTGCCGAGTGCTGGGCAACCACACACTGTGCGTTCCTTGAGGAGCGCTACATCTCCAGAGCCCTCGAACGCCCTTCGGGACAACATGGCTGGTGGGTGCGAAGTGCCCAGGAAGACTCTGTCATGGCCCTTGTGTGAGCTGCCATGAGAGAACGCTGTGCTTGCAACACTGCGAGGCCCACCCTCGTGCCTGAAGTCACCCTGCTCGAGGAGAAAGTCAGCACCTTAGCGTGCTGTGTGGCTCCCGGCACACCCGGCATGAAGCCACGCCTGGAAGTAAGGCCCTGGTTTGCCGTGCAGAAGCGGAGGCGTGCTGCAGTTTCCAGGAGGCGGTGGCCTCTGCGCTGCATACCTTGAACGGCAGCACGGCTTTCTGGACACCTGGGAGGCTAGCCGGGGCGCCCTGTTCCCGGCAGGAACACTGAGTAACCCCAGGCGCACCTGGGTCTGCTACGCACCATCCAGGCCCGTAGCCCCTTAGAGCCCCTCTGTGCACGCCGAGCGTAGGGAAACGCACTGCCCTCTCTTCTGGAGCAGCTTGGTTTCCTCAGCACTCGCACACGTTCACGAACACCGTTCTGCCACATCCCCCATGGCGCGGAGGTCTTACGCGTTGCCCTAATCGGAGCTGCGCTCAGAGTAACCCTCGTCTCCGCATTCCATCCAGGACCCCCTGACTGAAGGCACCGTGCCTCCTAGAGGACGGCGGCTTGGGTTCTTACGGCAATTCAAGTCCTGTTCCTTCTTTGGCACTGCAGGCAGCCCCAGGCCCAGAGGAGCAGCTACGGCCTTCCTTGCTTGAGACAGTTCGCTGGATGCGGGACTCCCTCCTTCGATCAGTTGACTCGGGGAAGGAAACCCAGGGTGACCGGTGTCTCCTGGGACTCGTCAGAAACCACAGGGATGTACGCTGAGTGTGCCCATGAAGCCGGGGGCCTGCTGGAACTAGCCCTGCTTTCCCATTTGGAGGGCGGCATTCATGCCTGCCTTGACGCTCCCTGACATTCCCGGCTCCCGACGTGCCAGTGAGCCCTGGAAGAGTGCTTCGGGGAAAATTATGAGTTTGCTCTCTCTAAACCAGGGGCTTCCGCGGCCGCGGTGGCCGTCCGCACGGCAGGCTCTAGAGCCAAAGGGAACCTCAACGTGAGAACTGGCCTCCAGGTTAGGCCCTGAGGAGCCGCGCAGAAAGGGAGGCATGCAGCTCTTTCCGGGAGTTCTTAGTCGCTTTGCTCTCAAGGCAGTACACGCCCGGGGACTCCTAGGCCCCACGGGCGTGCAGCATTTTCCCGCCAAGGTCCCTGAGTGCCTCCAGACACCTGTGGGCCGGCTGAGCAACGTCGAGGTCCATTGGTTGATTCCCTCGGAGGACCCCCGTGCGTGCCGAGTGCTGGGCAACCACACACTGCGCGTTCCTTGAGGAGGGCTACATCTCCAGAGCCCTCGAACGCCCTTCGGGACAACATGGCTGGTGGGTGCGAAGTGCCCAGGAAGACTCTGTCATGGCCCTTGTGTGAGCTGCCATGAGAGAACGCTGTGCTTGCAACACTGCGAGGCCCGCCCTCGTGCCTGAAGTCACCCTGCTCGAGGAGAAAGTCAGCACCTTAGCGTGCTGTGTGGCTCCCGGCACACCCGGCATGAAGCCACGCCTGGAAGTAAGGCCCTGGTTTGCCGTGCAGAAGCGGAGGCGTGCTGCAGTTTCCAGGAGGCGGTGGCCTCTGCGCTGCATACCTTGAACGGCAGCACGGCTTTCTGGACACCTGGGAGGCTAGCCGGGGCGCCCTGTTCCCGGCAGGAACACTGAGTAACCCCAGGCGCACCTGGGTCTGCTACGCACCATCCAGGCCCGTAGCCCCTTAGAGCCCCTCTGTGCACGCCGAGCGTAGGGAAACGCACTGCCCTCTCTTCTGGAGCAGCTTGGTTTCCTCAGCACTCGCACACGTTCACGAACACCGTTCTGCCACATCCCCCATGGCGCGGAGGTCTTACGCGTTGCCCTAATCGGAGCTGCGCTCAGAGTAACCCTCGTCTCCGCATTCCATCCAGGACCCCCTGACTGAAGGCACCGTGCCTCCTAGAGGACGGCGGCTTGGGTTCTTACGGCAATTCAAGTCCTGTTCCTTCTTTGGCACTGCAGGCAGCCCCAGGCCCAGAGGAGCAGCTACGGCCTTCCTTGCTTGAGACAGTTCGCTGGATGCGGGACTCCCTCCTTCGATCAGTTGACTCGGGGAAGGAAACCCAGGGTGACCGGTGTCTCCTGGGACTCGTCAGAAACCACAGGGATGTACGCTGAGTGTGCCCATGAAGCCGGGGGCCTGCTGGAACTAGCCCTGCTTTCCCATTTGGAGGGCGGCATTCATGCCTGCCTTGACGCTCCCTGACATTCCCGGCTCCCGACGTGCCAGTGAGCCCTGGAAGAGTGCTTCGGGGAAAATTATGAGTTTGCTCTCTCTAAACCAGGGGCTTCCGCGGCCGCGGTGGCCGTCCGCACGGCAGGCTCTAGAGCCAAAGGGAACCTCAACGTGAGAACTGGCCTCCAGGTTAGGCCCTGAGGAGCCGCGCAGAAAGGGAGGCATGCAGCTCTTTCCGGGAGTTCTTAGTCGCTTTGCTCTCAAGGCAGTACACGCCCGGGGACTCCTAGGCCCCACGGGTGTGCAGCATTTTCCCGCCAAGCTCCCTGAGTGCCTCCAGACACCTGTGGGCCGGCTGAGCAACGTCGAGGTCCATTGGTTGATTCCCTCGGAGGACCCCCGTGCGTGCCGAGCGCTGGGCAACCACACACTGCGCGTTCCTTGAGGAGGGCTACATCTCCAGAGCCCTCGAACGCCCTTCGGGACAACATGGCTGGTGGGTGCGAAGTGCCCAGGAAGACTCTGTCATGGCCCTTGTGTGAGCTGCCATGAGAGAACGCTGTGCTTGCAACACTGCGAGGCCCGCCCTCGTGCCTGAAGTCACCCTGCTCGAGGAGAAAGTCAGCACCTTAGCGTGCTGTGTGGCTCCCGGCACACCCGGCATGAAGCCACGCCTGGAAGTAAGGCCCTGGTTTGCCGTGCAGAAGCGGAGGCGTGCTGCAGTTTCCAGGAGGCGGTGGCCTCTGCGCTGCATACCTTGAACGGCAGCACGGCTTTCTGGACACCTGGGAGGCTAGCCGGGGCGCCCTGTTCCCGGCAGGAACACTGAGTAACCCCAGGCGCACCTGGGTCTGCTACGCACCATCCAGGCCCGTAGCCCCTTAGAGCCCCTCTGTGCACGCCGAGCGTAGGGAAACGCACTGCCCTCTCTTCTGGAGCAGCTTGGTTTCCTCAGCACTCGCACACGTTCACGAACACCGTTCTGCCACATCCCCCATGGCGCGGAGGTCTTACGCGTTGCCCTAATCGGAGCTGCGCTCAGAGTAACCCTCGTCTCCGCATTCCATCCAGGACCCCCTGACTGAAGGCACCGTGCCTCCTAGAGGACGGCGGCTTGGGTTCTTACTGCAATTCAAGTCCTGTTCCTTCTTTGGCACTGCAGGCAGCCCCAGGCCCAGAGGAGCAGCTACGGCCTTCCTTGGTTGAGACAGTTCGCTGGATGCGGGACTCCCTCCTTCGATCAGTTGACTCGGGGAAGGAAACCCAGGGTGACCGGTGTCTCCTGGGACTCGTCAGAAACCACAGGGATGTACGCTGAGTGTGCCCATGAACCCGGGGGCCTGCTGGAACTAGCCCTGCTTTCCCATTTGGAGGGCGGCATTCATGCCTGCCTTGACGCTCCCTGACATTCCCGGCTCCCGACGTGCCAGTGAGCCCTGGAAGAGTGCTTCGGGGAAAATTATGAGTTTGCTCTCTCTAAACCAGGGGCTTCCGCGGCCGCGGTGGCCGTCCGCACGGCAGGCTCTAGAGCCAAAGGGAACCTCAACGTGAGAACTGGCCTCCAGGTTAGGCCCTGAGGAGCCGCGCAGAAAGGGAGGCATGCAGCTCTTTCCGGGAGTTCTTAGTCGCTTTGCTCTCAAGGCAGTACACGCCCGGGGACTCCTAGGCCCCACGGGTGTGCAGCATTTTCCCGCCAAGCTCCCTGAGTGCCTCCAGACACCTGTGGGCCGGCTGAGCAACATCGAGGTCCATTGGTTGATTCCCTCGGAGGACCCCCGTGCGTGCCGAGTGCTGGGCAACCACACACTGCGCGTTCCTTGAGGAGGGCTACATCTCCAGAGCCCTCGAACGCCCTTCGGGACAACATGGCTGGTGGGTGCGAAGTGCCCAGGAAGACTCTGTCATGGCCCTTGTGTGAGCTGCCATGAGAGAACGCTGTGCTTGCAACACTGCGAGGCCCGCCCTCGTGCCTGAAGTCACCCTGCTCGAGGAGAAAGTCAGCACCTTAGCGTGCTGTGTGGCTCCCGGCACACCCGGCATGAAGCCACGCCTGGAAGTAAGGCCCTGGTTTGCCGTGCAGAAGCGGAGGCGTGCTGCAGTTTCCAGGAGGCGGTGGCCTCTGCGCTGCATACCTTGAACGGCAGCACGGCTTTCTGGACACCTGGGAGGCTAGCCGGGGCGCCCTGTTCCCGGCAGGAACACTGAGTAACCCCAGGCGCACCTGGGTCTGCTACGCACCATCCAGGCCCGTAGCCCCTTAGAGCCCCTCTGTGCACGCCGAGCGTAGGGAAACGCACTGCCCTCTCTTCTGGAGCTGCTTGGTTTCCTCAGCACTCGCACACGTTCACGAACACCGTTCTGCCACATCCCCCATGGCGCGGAGGTCTTACGCGTTGCCCTAATCGGAGCTGCGCTCAGAGTAACCCTCGTCTCCGCATTCCATCCAGGACCCCCTGACTGAAGGCACCGTGCCTCCTAGAGGACGGCGGCTTGGGTTCTTACTGCAATTCAAGTCCTGTTCCTTCTTTGGCACTGCAGGCAGCCCCAGGCCCAGAGGAGCAGCTACGGCCTTCCTTGCTTGAGACAGTTCGCTGGATGCGGGACTCCCTCCTTCGATCAGTTGACTCGGGGAAGGAAACCCAGGGTGACCGGTGTCTCCTGGGACTCGTCAGAAACCACAGGGATGTACGCTGAGTGTGCCCATGAACCCGGGGGCCTGCTGGAACTAGCCCTGCTTTCCCATTTGGAGGGCGGCATTCATGCCTGCCTTGACGCTCCCTGACATTCCCGGCTCCCGACGTGCCAGTGAGCCCTGGAAGAGTGCTTCGGGGAAAATTATGAGTTTGCTCTCTCTAAACCAGGGGCTTCCGCGGCCGCGGTGGCCGTCCGCACGGCAGGCTCTAGAGCCAAAGGGAACCTCAACGTGAGAACTGGCCTCCAGGTTAGGCCCTGAGGAGCCGCGCAGAAAGGGAGGCATGCAGCTCTTTCCGGGAGTTCTTAGTCGCTTTGCTCTCAAGGCAGTACACGCCCGGGGACTCCTAGGCCCCACGGGTGTGCAGCATTTTCCCGCCAAGCTCCCTGAGTGCCTCCAGACACCTGTGGGCCGGCTGAGCAACATCGAGGTCCATTGGTTGATTCCCTCGGAGGACCCCCGTGCGTGCCGAGCGCTGGGCAACCACACACTGCGCGTTCCTTGAGGAGGGCTACATCTCCAGAGCCCTCGAACGCCCTTCGGGACAACATGGCTGGTGGGTGCGAAGTGCCCAGGAAGACTCTGTCATGGCCCTTGTGTGAGCTGCCATGAGAGAACGCTGTGCTTGCAACACTGCGAGGCCCGCCCTCGTGCCTGAAGTCACCCTGCTCGAGGAGAAAGTCAGCACCTTAGCGTGCTGTGTGGCTCCCGGCACACCCGGCATGAAGCCACGCCTGGAAGTAAGGCCCTGGTTTGCCGTGCAGAAGCGGAGGCGTGCTGCAGTTTCCAGGAGGCGGTGGCCTCTGCGCTGCATACCTTGAACGGCAGCACGGCTTTCTGGACACCTGGGAGGCTAGCCGGGGCGCCCTGTTCCCGGCAGGAACACTGAGTAACCCCAGGCGCAGCCTGGTCTGCTACGCACCATCCAGGCCCGTAGCCCCTTAGAGCCCCTCTGTGCACGCCGAGCGTAGGGAAACGCACTGCCCTCTCTTCTGGAGCTGCTTGGTTTCCTCAGCACTCGCACACGTTCACGAACACCGTTCTGCCACATCCCCCATGGCGCGGAGGTCTTACGCGTTGCCCTAATCGGAGCTGCGCTCAGAGTAACCCTCGTCTCCGCATTCCATCCAGGACCCCCTGACTGAAGGCACCGTGCCTCCTAGAGGACGGCGGCTTGGGTTCTTACTGCAATTCAAGTCCTGTTCCTTCTTTGGCACTGCAGGCAGCCCCAGGCCCAGAGGAGCAGCTACGGCCTTCCTTGCTTGAGACAGTTCGCTGGATGCGGGACTCCCTCCTTCGATCAGTTGACTCGGGGAAGGAAACCCAGGGTGACCGGTGTCTCCTGGGACTCGTCAGAAACCACAGGGATGTACGCTGAGTGTGCCCATGAACCCGGGGGCCTGCTGGAACTAGCCCTGCTTTCCCATTTGGAGGGCGGCATTCATGCCTGCCTTGACGCTCCCTGACATTCCCGGCTCCCGACGTGCCAGTGAGCCCTGGAAGAGTGCTTCGGGGAAAATTATGAGTTTGCTCTCTCTAAACCAGGGGCTTCCGCGGCCGCGGTGGCCGTCCGCACGGCAGGCTCTAGAGCCAAAGGGAACCTCAACGTGAGAACTGGCCTCCAGGTTAGGCCCTGAGGAGCCGCGCAGAAAGGGAGGCATGCAGCTCTTTCCGGGAGTTCTTAGTCGCTTTGCTCTCAAGGCAGTACACGCCCGGGGACTCCTAGGCCCCACGGGCGTGCAGCATTTTCCCGCCAAGGTCCCTGAGTGCCTCCAGACACCTGTGGGCCGGCTGAGCAACGTCGAGGTCCATTGGTTGATTCCCTCGGAGGGCCCCCGTGCGTGCCGAGCGCTGGGCAACCACACACTGCGCGTTCCTTGAGGAGCGCTACATCTCCAGAGCCCTCGAACGCCCTTCGGGACAACATGGCTGGTGGGTGCGAAGTGCCCAGGAAGACTCTGTCATGGCCCTTGTGTGAGCTGCCATGAGAGAACGCTGTGCTTGCAACACTGCGAGGCCCGCCCTCGTGCCTGAAGTCACCCTGCTCGAGGAGAAAGTCAGCACCTTAGCGTGCTGTGTGGCTCCCGGCACACCCGGCATGAAGCCACGCCTGGAAGTAAGGCCCTGGTTTGCCGTGCAGAAGCGGAGGCGTGCTGCAGTTTCCAGGAGGCGGTGGCCTCTGCTCTGCATACCTTGAACGGCAGCACGGCTTTCTGGACACCTGGGAGGCTAGCCGGGGCGCCCTGTTCCCGGCAGGAACACTGAGTAACCCCAGGCGCACCTGGGTCTGCTACGCACCATCCAGGCCCGTAGCCCCTTAGAGCCCCTCTGTGCACGCCGAGCGTAGGGAAACGCACTGCCCTCTCTTCTGGAGCTGCTTGGTTTCCTCAGCACTCGCACACGTTCACGAACACCGTTCTGCCACATCCCCCATGGCGCGGAGGTCTTACGCGTTGCCCTAATCGGAGCTGCGCTCAGAGTAACCCTCGTCTCCGCATTCCATCCAGGACCCCCTGACTGAAGGCACCGTGCCTCCTAGAGGACGGCGGCTTGGGTTCTTACTGCAATTCAAGTCCTGTTCCTTCTTTGGCACTGCAGGCAGCCCCAGGCCCAGAGGAGCAGCTACGGCCTTCCTTGCTTGAGACAGTTCGCTGGATGCGGGACTCCCTCCTTCGATCAGTTGACTCGGGGAAGGAAACCCAGGGTGACCGGTGTCTCCTGGGACTCGTCAGAAACCACAGGGATGTACGCTGAGTGTGCCCATGAACCCGGGGGCCTGCTGGAACTAGCCCTGCTTTCCCATTTGGAGGGCGGCATTCATGCCTGCCTTGACGCTCCCTGACATTCCCGGCTCCCGACGTGCCAGTGAGCCCTGGAAGAGTGCTTCGGGGAAAATTATGAGTTTGCTCTCTCTAAACCAGGGGCTTCCGCGGCCGCGGTGGCCGTCCGCACGGCAGGCTCTAGAGCCAAAGGGAACCTCAACGTGAGAACTGGCCTCCAGGTTAGGCCCTGAGGAGCCGCGCAGAAAGGGAGGCATGCAGCTCTTTCCGGGAGTTCTTAGTCGCTTTGCTCTCAAGGCAGTACACGCCCGGGGACTCCTAGGCCCCACGGGCGTGCAGCATTTTCCCGCCAAGGTCCCTGAGTGCCTCCAGACACCTGTGGGCCGGCTGAGCAACGTCGAGGTCCATTGGTTGATTCCCTCGGAGGGCCCCCGTGCGTGCCGAGCGCTGGGCAACCACACACTGCGCGTTCCTTGAGGAGCGCTACATCTCCAGAGCCCTCGAACGCCCTACGGGACAACATGGCTGGTGGGTGCGAAGTGCCCAGGAAGACTCTGTCATGGCCCTTGTGTGAGCTGCCATGAGAGAACGCTGTGCTTGCAACACTGCGAGGCCCACCCTCGTGCCTGAAGTCACCCTGCTCGAGGAGAAAGTCAGCACCTTAGCGTGCTGTGTGGCTCCCGGCACACCCAGCATGAAGCCACGCCTGGAAGTAAGGCCCTGGTTTGCCGTGCAGAAGCGGAGGCGTGCTGCAGTTTCCAGGAGGCGGTGGCCTCTGCGCTGCATACCTTGAACGGCAGCACGGCTTTCTGGACACCTGGGAGGCTAGCCGGGGCGCCCTGTTCCCGGCAGGAACACTGAGTAACCCCAGGCGCACCTGGGTCTGCTACGCACCATCCAGGCCCGTAGCCCCTTAGAGCCCCTCTGTGCACGCCGAGCGTAGGGAAACGCACTGCCCTCTCTTCTGGAGCAGCTTGGTTTCCTCAGCACTCGCACACGTTCACGAACACCGTTCTGCCACATCCCCCATGGCGCGGAGGTCTTACGCGTTGCCCTAATCGGAGCTGCGCTCAGAGTAACCCTCGTCTCCGCATTCCATCCAGGACCCCCTGACTGAAGGCACCGTGCCTCCTAGAGGACGGCGGCTTGGGTTCTTACTGCAATTCAAGTCCTGTTCCTTCTTTGGCACTGCAGGCAGCCCCAGGCCCAGAGGAGCAGCTACGGCCTTCCTTGGTTGAGACAGTTCGCTGGATGCGGGACTCCCTCCTTCGATCAGTTGACTCGGGGAAGGAAACCCAGGGTGACCGGTGTCTCCTGGGACTCGTCAGAAACCACAGGGATGTACGCTGAGTGTGCCCATGAACCCGGGGGCCTGCTGGAACTAGCCCTGCTTTCCCATTTGGAGGGCGGCATTCATGCCTGCCTTGACGCTCCCTGACATTCCCGGCTCCCGACGTGCCAGTGAGCCCTGGAAGAGTGCTTCGGGGAAAATTATGAGTTTGCTCTCTCTAAACCAGGGGCTTCCGCGGCCGCGGTGGCCGTCCGCACGGCAGGCTCTAGAGCCAAAGGGAACCTCAACGTGAGAACTGGCCTCCAGGTTAGGCCCTGAGGAGCCGCGCAGAAAGGGAGGCATGCAGCTCTTTCCGGGAGTTCTTAGTCGCTTTGCTCTCAAGGCAGTACACGCCCGGGGACTCCTAGGCCCCACGGGCGTGCAGCATTTTCCCGCCAAGGTCCCTGAGTGCCTCCAGACACCTGTGGGCCGGCTGAGCAACGTCGAGGTCCATTGGTTGATTCCCTCGGAGGGCCCCCGTGCGTGCCGAGCGCTGGGCAACCACACACTGCGCGTTCCTTGAGGAGCGCTACATCTCCAGAGCCCTCGAACGCCCTACGGGACAACATGGCTGGTGGGTGCGAAGTGCCCAGGAAGACTCTGTCATGGCCCTTGTGTGAGCTGCCATGAGAGAACGCTGTGCTTGCAACACTGCGAGGCCCACCCTCGTGCCTGAAGTCACCCTGCTCGAGGAGAAAGTCAGCACCTTAGCGTGCTGTGTGGCTCCCGGCACACCCAGCATGAAGCCACGCCTGGAAGTAAGGCCCTGGTTTGCCGTGCAGAAGCGGAGGCGTGCTGCAGTTTCCAGGAGGCGGTGGCCTCTGCGCTGCATACCTTGAACGGCAGCACGGCTTTCTGGACACCTGGGAGGCTAGCCGGGGCGCCCTGTTCCCGGCAGGAACACTGAGTAACCCCAGGCGCACCTGGGTCTGCTACGCACCATCCAGGCCCGTAGCCCCTTAGAGCCCCTCTGTGCACGCCGAGCGTAGGGAAACGCACTGCCCTCTCTTCTGGAGCAGCTTGGTTTCCTCAGCACTCGCACACGTTCACGAACACCGTTCTGCCACATCCCCCATGGCGCGGAGGTCTTACGCGTTGCCCTAATCGGAGCTGCGCTCAGAGTAACCCTCGTCTCCGCATTCCATCCAGGACCCCCTGACTGAAGGCACCGTGCCTCCTAGAGGACGGCGGCTTGGGTTCTTACTGCAATTCAAGTCCTGTTCCTTCTTTGGCACTGCAGGCAGCCCCAGGCCCAGAGGAGCAGCTACGGCCTTCCTTGGTTGAGACAGTTCGCTGGATGCGGGACTCCCTCCTTCGATCAGTTGACTCGGGGAAGGAAACCCAGGGTGACCGGTGTCTCCTGGGACTCGTCAGAAACCACAGGGATGTACGCTGAGTGTGCCCATGAACCCGGGGGCCTGCTGGAACTAGCCCTGCTTTCCCATATGGAGGGCGGCATTCATGCCTGCCTTGACGCTCCCTGACATTCCCGGCTCCCGACGGGCCAGTGAGCCCTGGAAGAGTGCTTCGGGGAAAATTATGAGTTTGCTCTCTCTAAACCAGGGGCTTCCACGGCCGCGGTGGCCGTCCGCACGGCAGGCTCTAGAGCCAAAGGGAACCTCAACGTGAGAACTGGCCTCCAGGTTAGGCCCTGAGGAGCCGCGCAGAAAGGGAGGCATGCAGCTCTTTCCGGGAGTTCTTAGTCGCTTTGCTCTCAAGGCAGTACACGCCCGGGGACTCCTAGGCCCCACGGGTGTGCAGCATTTTCCCGCCAAGCTCCCTGAGTGCCTCCAGACACCTGTGGGCCGGCTGAGCAACATCGAGGTCCATTGGTTGATTCCCTCGGAGGACCCCCGTGCGTGCCGAGTGCTGGGCAACCACACACTGCGCGTTCCTTGAGGAGGGCTACATCTCCAGAGCCCTCGAACGCCCTTCGGGACAACATGGCTGGTGGGTGCGAAGTGCCCAGGAAGACTCTGTCATGGCCCTTGTGTGAGCTGCCATGAGAGAACGCTGTGCTTGCAACACTGCGAGGCCCGCCCTCGTGCCTGAAGTCACCCTGCTCGAGGAGAAAGTCAGCACCTTAGCGTGCTGTGTGGCTCCCGGCACACCCGGCATGAAGCCACGCCTGGAAGTAAGGCCCTGGTTTGCCGTGCAGAAGCGGAGGCGTGCTGCAGTTTCCAGGAGGCGGTGGCCTCTGCGCTGCATACCTTGAACGGCAGCACGGCTTTCTGGACACCTGGGAGGCTAGCCGGGGCGCCCTGTTCCCGGCAGGAACACTGAGTAACCCCAGGCGCACCTGGGTCTGCTACGCACCATCCAGGCCCGTAGCCCCTTAGAGCCCCTCTGTGCACGCCGAGCGTAGGGAAACGCACTGCCCTCTCTTCTGGAGCAGCTTGGTTTCCTCAGCACTCGCACACGTTCACGAACACCGTTCTGCCACATCCCCCATGGCGCGGAGGTCTTACGCGTTGCCCTAATCGGAGCTGCGCTCAGAGTAACCCTCGTCTCCGCATTCCATCCAGGACCCCCTGACTGAAGGCACCGTGCCTCCTAGAGGACGGCGGCTTGGGTTCTTACGGCAATTCAAGTCCTGTTCCTTCTTTGGCACTGCAGGCAGCCCCAGGCCCAGAGGAGCAGCTACGGCCTTCCTTGGTTGAGACAGTTCGCTGGATGCGGGACTCCCTCCTTCGATCAGTTGACTCGGGGAAGGAAACCCAGGGTGACCGGTGTCTCCTGGGACTCGTCAGAAACCACAGGGATGTACGCTGAGTGTGCCCATGAACCCGGGGGCCTGCTGGAACTAGCCCTGCTTTCCCATTTGGAGGGCGGCATTCATGCCTGCCTTGACGCTCCCTGACATTCCCGGCTCCCGACGGGCCAGTGAGCCCTGGAAGAGTGCTTCGGGGAAAATTATGAGTTTGCTCTCTCTAAACCAGGGGCTTCCGCGGCCGCGGTGGCCGTCCGCACGGCAGGCTCTAGAGCCAAAGGGAACCTCAACGTGAGAACTGGCCTCCAGGTTAGGCCCTGAGGAGCCGCGCAGAAAGGGAGGCATGCAGCTCTTTCCGGGAGTTCTTAGTCGCTTTGCTCTCAAGGCAGTACACGCCCGGGGACTCCTAGGCCCCACGGGTGTGCAGCATTTTCCCGCCAAGCTCCCTGAGTGCCTCCAGACACCTGTGGGCCGGCTGAGCAACGTCGAGGTCCATTGGTTGATTCCCTCGGAGGACCCCCGTGCGTGCCGAGTGCTGGGCAACCACACACTGCGCGTTCCTTGAGGAGGGCTACATCTCCAGAGCCCTCGAACGCCCTTCGGGACAACGTGGCTGGTGGGTGCGAAGTGCCCAGGAAGACTCTGTCATGGCCCTTGTGTGAGCTGCCATGAGAGAACGCTGTGCTTGCAACACTGCGAGGCCCGCCCTCGTGCCTGAAGTCACCCTGCTCGAGGAGAAAGTCAGCACCTTAGCGTGCTGTGTGGCTCCCGGCACACCCGGCATGAAGCCACGCCTGGAAGTAAGGCCCTGGTTTGCCGTGCAGAAGCGGAGGCGTGCTGCAGTTTCCAGGAGGCGGTGGCCTCTGCTCTGCATACCTTGAACGGCAGCACGGCTTTCTGGACACCTGGGAGGCTAGCCGGGGCGCCCTGTTCCCGGCAGGAACACTGAGTAACCCCAGGCGCACCTGGGTCTGCTACGCACCATCCAGGCCCGTAGCCCCTTAGAGCCCCTCTGTGCACGCCGAGCGTAGGGAAACGCACTGCCCTCTCTTCTGGAGCTGCTTGGTTTCCTCAGCACTCGCACACGTTCACGAACACCGTTCTGCCACATCCCCCATGGCGCGGAGGTCTTACGCGTTGCCCTAATCGGAGCTGCGCTCAGAGTAACCCTCGTCTCCGCATTCCATCCAGGACCCCCTGACTGAAGGCACCGTGCCTCCTAGAGGACGGCGGCTTGGGTTCTTACTGCAATTCAAGTCCTGTTCCTTCTTTGGCACTGCAGGCAGCCCCAGGCCCAGAGGAGCAGCTACGGCCTTCCTTGCTTGAGACAGTTCGCTGGATGCGGGACTCCCTCCTTCGATCAGTTGACTCGGGGAAGGAAACCCAGGGTGACCGGTGTCTCCTGGGACTCGTCAGAAACCACAGGGATGTACGCTGAGTGTGCCCATGAACCCGGGGGCCTGCTGGAACTAGCCCTGCTTTCCCATTTGGAGGGCGGCATTCATGCCTGCCTTGACGCTCCCTGACATTCCCGGCTCCCGACGGGCCAGTGAGCCCTGGAAGAGTGCTTCGGGGAAAATTATGAGTTTGCTCTCTCTAAACCAGGGGCTTCCGCGGCCGCGGTGGCCGTCCGCACGGCAGGCTCTAGAGCCAAAGGGAACCTCAACGTGAGAACTGGCCTCCAGGTTAGGCCCTGAGGAGCCGCGCAGAAAGGGAGGCATGCAGCTCTTTCCGGGAGTTCTTAGTCGCTTTGCTCTCAAGGCAGTACACGCCCGGGGACTCCTAGGCCCCACGGGTGTGCAGCATTTTCCCGCCAAGCTCCCTGAGTGCCTCCAGACACCTGTGGGCCGGCTGAGCAACGTCGAGGTCCATTGGTTGATTCCCTCGGAGGACCCCCGTGCGTGCCGAGTGCTGGGCAACCACACACTGCGCGTTCCTTGAGGAGGGCTACATCTCCAGAGCCCTCGAACGCCCTTCGGGCCAACGTGGCTGGTGGGCGCGAAGTGCCCAGGAAGACTCTGTCATGGCCCTTGTGTGAGCTGCCATGAGAGAACGCTGTGCTTGCAACACTGCGAGGCCCGCCCTCGTGCCTGAAGTCACCCTGCTCGAGGAGAAAGTCAGCACCTTAGCGTGCTGTGTGGCTCCCGGCACACCCGGCATGAAGCCACGCCTGGAAGTAAGGCCCTGGTTTGCCGTGCAGAAGCGGAGGCGTGCTGCAGTTTCCAGGAGGCGGTGGCCTCTGCTCTGCATACCTTGAACGGCAGCACGGCTTTCTGGACACCTGGGAGGCTAGCCGGGGCGCCCTGTTCCCGGCAGGAACACTGAGTAACCCCAGGCGCACCTGGGTCTGCTACGCACCATCCAGGCCCGTAGCCCCTTAGAGCCCCTCTGTGCACGCCGAGCGTAGGGAAACGCACTGCCCTCTCTTCTGGAGCTGCTTGGTTTCCTCAGCACTCGCACACGTTCACGAACACCGTTCTGCCACATCCCCCATGGCGCGGAGGTCTTACGCGTTGCCCTAATCGGAGCTGCGCTCAGAGTAACCCTCGTCTCCGCATTCCATCCAGGACCCCCTGACTGAAGGCACCGTGCCTCCTAGAGGACGGCGGCTTGGGTTCTTACTGCAATTCAAGTCCTGTTCCTTCTTTGGCACTGCAGGCAGCCCCAGGCCCAGAGGAGCAGCTACGGCCTTCCTTGGTTGAGACAGTTCGCTGGATGCGGGACTCCCTCCTTCGATCAGTTGACTCGGGGAAGGAAACCCAGGGTGACCGGTGTCTCCTGGGACTCGTCAGAAACCACAGGGATGTACGCTGAGTGTGCCCATGAACCCGGGGGCCTGCTGGAACTAGCCCTGCTTTCCCATTTGGAGGGCGGCATTCATGCCTGCCTTGACGCTCCCTGACATTCCCGGCTCCCGACGTGCCAGTGAGCCCTGGAAGAGTGCTTCGGGGAAAATTATGAGTTTGCTCTCTCTAAACCAGGGGCTTCCGCGGCCGCGGTGGCCGTCCGCACGGCAGGCTCTAGAGCCAAAGGGAACCTCAACGTGAGAACTGGCCTCCAGGTTAGGCCCTGAGGAGCCGCGCAGAAAGGGAGGCATGCAGCTCTTTCCGGGAGTTCTTAGTCGCTTTGCTCTCAAGGCAGTACACGCCCGGGGACTCCTAGGCCCCACGGGCGTGCAGCATTTTCCCGCCAAGGTCCCTGAGTGCCTCCAGACACCTGTGGGCCGGCTGAGCAACGTCGAGGTCCATTGGTTGATTCCCTCGGAGGGCCCCCGTGCGTGCCGAGCGCTGGGCAACCACACACTGCGCGTTCCTTGAGGAGCGCTACATCTCCAGAGCCCTCGAACGCCCTTCGGGACAACATGGCTGGTGGGTGCGAAGTGCCCAGGAAGACTCTGTCATGGCCCTTGTGTGAGCTGCCATGAGAGAACGCTGTGCTTGCAACACTGCGAGGCCCACCCTCGTGCCTGAAGTCACCCTGCTCGAGGAGAAAGTCAGCACCTTAGCGTGCTGTGTGGCTCCCGGCACACCCAGCATGAAGCCACGCCTGGAAGTAAGGCCCTGGTTTGCCGTGCAGAAGCGGAGGCGTGCTGCAGTTTCCAGGAGGCGGTGGCCTCTGCGCTGCATACCTTGAACGGCAGCACGGCTTTCTGGACACCTGGGAGGCTAGCCGGGGCGCCCTGTTCCCGGCAGGAACACTGAGTAACCCCAGGCGCACCTGGGTCTGCTACGCACCATCCAGGCCCGTAGCCCCTTAGAGCCCCTCTGTGCACGCCGAGCGTAGGGAAACGCACTGCCCTCTCTTCTGGAGCAGCTTGGTTTCCTCAGCACTCGCACACGTTCACGAACACCGTTCTGCCACATCCCCCATGGCGCGGAGGTCTTACGCGTTGCCCTAATCGGAGCTGCGCTCAGAGTAACCCTCGTCTCCGCATTCCATCCAGGACCCCCTGACTGAAGGCACCGTGCCTCCTAGAGGACGGCGGCTTGGGTTCTTACTGCAATTCAAGTCCTGTTCCTTCTTTGGCACTGCAGGCAGCCCCAGGCCCAGAGGAGCAGCTACGGCCTTCCTTGGTTGAGACAGTTCGCTGGATGCGGGACTCCCTCCTTCGATCAGTTGACTCGGGGAAGGAAACCCAGGGTGACCGGTGTCTCCTGGGACTCGTCAGAAACCACAGGGATGTACGCTGAGTGTGCCCATGAACCCGGGGGCCTGCTGGAACTAGCCCTGCTTTCCCATTTGGAGGGCGGCATTCATGCCTGCCTTGACGCTCCCTGACATTCCCGGCTCCCGACGGGCCAGTGAGCCCTGGAAGAGTGCTTCGGGGAAAATTATGAGTTTGCTCTCTCTAAACCAGGGGCTTCCACGGCCGCGGTGGCCGTCCGCACGGCAGGCTCTAGAGCCAAAGGGAACCTCAACGTGAGAACTGGCCTCCAGGTTAGGCCCTGAGGAGCCGCGCAGAAAGGGAGGCATGCAGCTCTTTCCGGGAGTTCTTAGTCGCTTTGCTCTCAAGGCAGTACACGCCCGGGGACTCCTAGGCCCCACGGGTGTGCAGCATTTTCCCGCCAAGCTCCCTGAGTGCCTCCAGACACCTGTGGGCCGGCTGAGCAACATCGAGGTCCATTGGTTGATTCCCTCGGAGGACCCCCGTGCGTGCCGAGTGCTGGGCAACCACACACTGCGCGTTCCTTGAGGAGGGCTACATCTCCAGAGCCCTCGAACGCCCTTCGGGACAACATGGCTGGTGGGTGCGAAGTGCCCAGGAAGACTCTGTCATGGCCCTTGTGTGAGCTGCCATGAGAGAACGCTGTGCTTGCAACACTGCGAGGCCCGCCCTCGTGCCTGAAGTCACCCTGCTCGAGGAGAAAGTCAGCACCTTAGCGTGCTGTGTGGCTCCCGGCACACCCGGCATGAAGCCACGCCTGGAAGTAAGGCCCTGGTTTGCCGTGCAGAAGCGGAGGCGTGCTGCAGTTTCCAGGAGGCGGTGGCCTCTGCTCTGCATACCTTGAACGGCAGCACGGCTTTCTGGACACCTGGGAGGCTAGCCGGGGCGCCCTGTTCCCGGCAGGAACACTGAGTAACCCCAGGCGCACCTGGGTCTGCTACGCACCATCCAGGCCCGTAGCCCCTTAGAGCCCCTCTGTGCACGCCGAGCGTAGGGAAACGCACTGCCCTCTCTTCTGGAGCTGCTTGGTTTCCTCAGCACTCGCACACGTTCACGAACACCGTTCTGCCACATCCCCCATGGCGCGGAGGTCTTACGCGTTGCCCTAATCGGAGCTGCGCTCAGAGTAACCCTCGTCTCCGCATTCCATCCAGGACCCCCTGACTGAAGGCACCGTGCCTCCTAGAGGACGGCGGCTTGGGTTCTTACTGCAATTCAAGTCCTGTTCCTTCTTTGGCACTGCAGGCAGCCCCAGGCCCAGAGGAGCAGCTACGGCCTTCCTTGCTTGAGACAGTTCGCTGGATGCGGGACTCCCTCCTTCGATCAGTTGACTCGGGGAAGGAAACCCAGGGTGACCGGTGTCTCCTGGGACTCGTCAGAAACCACAGGGATGTACGCTGAGTGTGCCCATGAACCCGGGGGCCTGCTGGAACTAGCCCTGCTTTCCCATTTGGAGGGCGGCATTCATGCCTGCCTTGACGCTCCCTGACATTCCCGGCTCCCGACGGGCCAGTGAGCCCTGGAAGAGTGCTTCGGGGAAAATTATGAGTTTGCTCTCTCTAAACCAGGGGCTTCCGCGGCCGCGGTCGCCGTCCGCACGGCAGGCTCTAGAGCCAAAGGGAACCTCAACGTGAGAACTGGCCTCCAGGTTAGGCCCTGAGGAGCCGCGCAGAAAGGGAGGCATGCAGCTCTTTCCGGGAGTTCTTAGTCGCTTTGCTCTCAAGGCAGTACACGCCCGGGGACTCCTAGGCCCCACGGGCGTGCAGCATTTTCCCGCCAAGGTCCCTGAGTGCCTCCAGACACCTGTGGGCCGGCTGAGCAACGTCGAGGTCCATTGGTTGATTCCCTCGGAGGGCCCCCGTGCGTGCCGAGCGCTGGGCAACCACACACTGCGCGTTCCTTGAGGAGCGCTACATCTCCAGAGCCCTCGAACGCCCTACGGGACAACATGGCTGGTGGGTGCGAAGTGCCCAGGAAGACTCTGTCATGGCCCTTGTGTGAGCTGCCATGAGAGAACGCTGTGCTTGCAACACTGCGAGGCCCACCCTCGTGCCTGAAGTCACCCTGCTCGAGGAGAAAGTCAGCACCTTAGCGTGCTGTGTGGCTCCCGGCACACCCAGCATGAAGCCACGCCTGGAAGTAAGGCCCTGGTTTGCCGTGCAGAAGCGGAGGCGTGCTGCAGTTTCCAGGAGGCGGTGGCCTCTGCGCTGCATACCTTGAACGGCAGCACGGCTTTCTGGACACCTGGGAGGCTAGCCGGGGCGCCCTGTTCCCGGCAGGAACACTGAGTAACCCCAGGCGCACCTGGGTCTGCTACGCACCATCCAGGCCCGTAGCCCCTTAGAGCCCCTCTGTGCACGCCGAGCGTAGGGAAACGCACTGCCCTCTCTTCTGGAGCTGCTTGGTTTCCTCAGCACTCGCACACGTTCACGAACACCGTTCTGCCACATCCCCCATGGCGCGGAGGTCTTACGCGTTGCCCTAATCGGAGCTGCGCTCAGAGTAACCCTCGTCTCCGCATTCCATCCAGGACCCCCTGACTGAAGGCACCGTGCCTCCTAGAGGACGGCGGCTTGGGTTCTTACTGCAATTCAAGTCCTGTTCCTTCTTTGGCACTGCAGGCAGCCCCAGGCCCAGAGGAGCAGCTACGGCCTTCCTTGGTTGAGACAGTTCGCTGGATGCGGGACTCCCTCCTTCGATCAGTTGACTCGGGGAAGGAAACCCAGGGTGACCGGTGTCTCCTGGGACTCGTCAGAAACCACAGGGATGTACGCTGAGTGTGCCCATGAACCCGGGGGCCTGCTGGAACTAGCCCTGCTTTCCCATTTGGAGGGCGGCATTCATGCCTGCCTTGACGCTCCCTGACATTCCCGGCTCCCGACGGGCCAGTGAGCCCTGGAAGAGTGCTTCGGGGAAAATTATGAGTTTGCTCTCTCTAAACCAGGGGCTTCCACGGCCGCGGTGGCCGTCCGCACGGCAGGCTCTAGAGCCAAAGGGAACCTCAACGTGAGAACTGGCCTCCAGGTTAGGCCCTGAGGAGCCGCGCAGAAAGGGAGGCATGCAGCTCTTTCCGGGAGTTCTTAGTCGCTTTGCTCTCAAGGCAGTACACGCCCGGGGACTCCTAGGCCCCACGGGTGTGCAGCATTTTCCCGCCAAGCTCCCTGAGTGCCTCCAGACACCTGTGGGCCGGCTGAGCAACATCGAGGTCCATTGGTTGATTCCCTCGGAGGACCCCCGTGCGTGCCGAGTGCTGGGCAACCACACACTGCGCGTTCCTTGAGGAGGGCTACATCTCCAGAGCCCTCGAACGCCCTTCGGGACAACATGGCTGGTGGGTGCGAAGTGCCCAGGAAGACTCTGTCATGGCCCTTGTGTGAGCTGCCATGAGAGAACGCTGTGCTTGCAACACTGCGAGGCCCGCCCTCGTGCCTGAAGTCACCCTGCTCGAGGAGAAAGTCAGCACCTTAGCGTGCTGTGTGGCTCCCGGCACACCCGGCATGAAGCCACGCCTGGAAGTAAGGCCCTGGTTTGCCGTGCAGAAGCGGAGGCGTGCTGCAGTTTCCAGGAGGCGGTGGCCTCTGCTCTGCATACCTTGAATGGCAGCACGGCTTTCTGGACACCTGGGAGGCTAGCCGGGGCGCCCTGTTCCCGGCAGGAACACTGAGTAACCCCAGGCGCACCTGGGTCTGCTACGCACCATCCAGGCCCGTAGCCCCTTAGAGCCCCTCTGTGCACGCCGAGCGTAGGGAAACGCACTGCCCTCTCTTCTGGAGCTGCTTGGTTTCCTCAGCACTCGCACACGTTCACGAACACCGTTCTGCCACATCCCCCATGGCGCGGAGGTCTTACGCGTTGCCCTAATCGGAGCTGCGCTCAGAGTAACCCTCGTCTCCGCATTCCATCCAGGACCCCCTGACTGAAGGCACCGTGCCTCCTAGAGGACGGCGGCTTGGGTTCTTACTGCAATTCAAGTCCTGTTCCTTCTTTGGCACTGCAGGCAGCCCCAGGCCCAGAGGAGCAGCTACGGCCTTCCTTGCTTGAGACAGTTCGCTGGATGCGGGACTCCCTCCTTCGATCAGTTGACTCGGGGAAGGAAACCCAGGGTGACCGGTGTCTCCTGGGACTCGTCAGAAACCACAGGGATGTACGCTGAGTGTGCCCATGAACCCGGGGGCCTGCTGGAACTAGCCCTGCTTTCCCATTTGGAGGGCGGCATTCATGCCTGCCTTGACGCTCCCTGACATTCCCGGCTCCCGACGGGCCAGTGAGCCCTGGAAGAGTGCTTCGGGGAAAATTATGAGTTTGCTCTCTCTAAACCAGGGGCTTCCGCGGCCGCGGTCGCCGTCCGCACGGCAGGCTCTAGAGCCAAAGGGAACCTCAACGTGAGAACTGGCCTCCAGGTTAGGCCCTGAGGAGCCGCGCAGAAAGGGAGGCATGCAGCTCTTTCCGGGAGTTCTTAGTCGCTTTGCTCTCAAGGCAGTACACGCCCGGGGACTACTAGGCCCCACGGGTGTGCAGCATTTTCCCGCCAAGCTCCCTGAGTGCCTCCAGACACCTGTGGGCCGGCTGAGCAACATCGAGGTCCATTGGTTGATTCCCTCGGAGGACCCCCGTGCGTGCCGAGTGCTGGGCAACCACACACTGCGCGTTCCTTGAGGAGGGCTACATCTCCAGAGCCCTCGAACGCCCTTCGGGACAACATGGCTGGTGGGTGCGAAGTGCCCAGGAAGACTCTGTCATGGCCCTTGTGTGAGCTGCCATGAGAGAACGCTGTGCTTGCAACACTGCGAGGCCCGCCCTCGTGCCTGAAGTCACCCTGCTCGAGGAGAAAGTCAGCACCTTAGCGTGCTGTGTGGCTCCCGGCACACCCGGCATGAAGCCACGCCTGGAAGTAAGGCCCTGGTTTGCCGTGCAGAAGCGGAGGCGTGCTGCAGTTTCCAGGAGGCGGTGGCCTCTGCTCTGCATACCTTGAACGGCAGCACGGCTTTCTGGACACCTGGGAGGCTAGCCGGGGCGCCCTGTTCCCGGCAGGAACACTGAGTAACCCCAGGCGCACCTGGGTCTGCTACGCACCATCCAGGCCCGTAGCCCCTTAGAGCACCTCTGTGCACGCCGAGCGTAGGGAAACGCACTGCCCTCTCTTCTGGAGCTGCTTGGTTTCCTCAGCACTCGCACACGTTCACGAACACCGTTCTGCCACATCCCCCATGGCGCGGAGGTCTTACGCGTTGCCCTAATCGGAGCTGCGCTCAGAGTAACCCTCGTCTCCGCATTCCATCCAGGACCCCCTGACTGAAGGCACCGTGCCTCCTAGAGGACGGCGGCTTGGGTTCTTACTGCAATTCAAGTCCTGTTCCTTCTTTGGCACTGCAGGCAGCCCCAGGCCCAGAGGAGCAGCTACGGCCTTCCTTGGTTGAGACAGTTCGCTGGATGCGGGACTCCCTCCTTCGATCAGTTGACTCGGGGAAGGAAACCCAGGGTGACCGGTGTCTCCTGGGACTCGTCAGAAACCACAGGGATGTACGCTGAGTGTGCCCATGAACCCGGGGGCCTGCTGGAACTAGCCCTGCTTTCCCATTTGGAGGGCGGCATTCATGCCTGCCTTGACGCTCCCTGACATTCCCGGCTCCCGACGGGCCAGTGAGCCCTGGAAGAGTGCTTCGGGGAAAATTATGAGTTTGCTCTCTCTAAACCAGGGGCTTCCGCGGCCGCGGTGGCCGTCCGCACGGCAGGCTCTAGAGCCAAAGGGAACCTCAACGTGAGAACTGGCCTCCAGGTTAGGCCCTGAGGAGCCGCGCAGAAAGGGAGGCATGCAGCTCTTTCCGGGAGTTCTTAGTCGCTTTGCTCTCAAGGCAGTACACGCCCGGGGACTCCTAGGCCCCACGGGTGTGCAGCATTTTCCCGCCAAGCTCCCTGAGTGCCTCCAGACACCTGTGGGCCGGCTGAGCAACGTCGAGGTCCATTGGTTGATTCCCTCGGAGGACCCCCGTGCGTGCCGAGTGCTGGGCAACCACACACTGCGCGTTCCTTGAGGAGGGCTACATCTCCAGAGCCCTCGAACGCCCTTCGGGACAACGTGGCTGGTGGGTGCGAAGTGCCCAGGAAGACTCTGTCATGGCCCTTGTGTGAGCTGCCATGAGAGAACGCTGTGCTTGCAACACTGCGAGGCCCGCCCTCGTGCCTGAAGTCACCCTGCTCGAGGAGAAAGTCAGCACCTTAGCGTGCTGTGTGGCTCCCGGCACACCCGGCATGAAGCCACGCCTGGAAGTAAGGCCCTGGTTTGCCGTGCAGAAGCGGAGGCGTGCTGCAGTTTCCAGGAGGCGGTGGCCTCTGCTCTGCATACCTTGAACGGCAGCACGGCTTTCTGGACACCTGGGAGGCTAGCCGGGGCGCCCTGTTCCCGGCAGGAACACTGAGTAACCCCAGGCGCACCTGGGTCTGCTACGCACCATCCAGGCCCGTAGCCCCTTAGAGCCCCTCTGTGCACGCCGAGCGTAGGGAAACGCACTGCCCTCTCTTCTGGAGCTGCTTGGTTTCCTCAGCACTCGCACACGTTCACGAACACCGTTCTGCCACATCCCCCATGGCGCGGAGGTCTTACGCGTTGCCCTAATCGGAGCTGCGCTCAGAGTAACCCTCGTCTCCGCATTCCATCCAGGACCCCCTGACTGAAGGCACCGTGCCTCCTAGAGGACGGCGGCTTGGGTTCTTACTGCAATTCAAGTCCTGTTCCTTCTTTGGCACTGCAGGCAGCCCCAGGCCCAGAGGAGCAGCTACGGCCTTCCTTGGTTGAGACAGTTCGCTGGATGCGGGACTCCCTCCTTCGATCAGTTGACTCGGGGAAGGAAACCCAGGGTGACCGGTGTCTCCTGGGACTCGTCAGAAACCACAGGGATGTACGCTGAGTGTGCCCATGAACCCGGGGGCCTGCTGGAACTAGCCCTGCTTTCCCATTTGGAGGGCGGCATTCATGCCTGCCTTGACGCTCCCTGACATTCCCGGCTCCCGACGTGCCAGTGAGCCCTGGAAGAGTGCTTCGGGGAAAATTATGAGTTTGCTCTCTCTAAACCAGGGGCTTCCGCGGCCGCGGTGGCCGTCCGCACGGCAGGCTCTAGAGCCAAAGGGAACCTCAACGTGAGAACTGGCCTCCAGGTTAGGCCCTGAGGAGCCGCGCAGAAAGGGAGGCATGCAGCTCTTTCCGGGAGTTCTTAGTCGCTTTGCTCTCAAGGCAGTACACGCCCGGGGACTCCTAGGCCCCACGGGCGTGCAGCATTTTCCCGCCAAGGTCCCTGAGTGCCTCCAGACACCTGTGGGCCGGCTGAGCAACGTCGAGGTCCATTGGTTGATTCCCTCGGAGGGCCCCCGTGCGTGCCGAGCGCTGGGCAACCACACACTGCGCGTTCCTTGAGGAGCGCTACATCTCCAGAGCCCTCGAACGCCCTTCGGGACAACATGGCTGGTGGGTGCGAAGTGCCCAGGAAGACTCTGTCATGGCCCTTGTGTGAGCTGCCATGAGAGAACGCTGTGCTTGCAACACTGCGAGGCCCACCCTCGTGCCTGAAGTCACCCTGCTCGAGGAGAAAGTCAGCAGCTTAGCGTGCTGTGTGGCTCCCGGCACACCCGGCATGAAGCCACGCCTGGAAGTAAGGCCCTGGTTTGCCGTGCAGAAGCGGAGGCGTGCTGCAGTTTCCAGGAGGCGGTGGCCTCTGCGCTGCATACCTTGAACGGCAGCACGGCTTTCTGGACACCTGGGAGGCTAGCCGGGGCGCCCTGTTCCCGGCAGGAACACTGAGTAACCCCAGGCGCACCTGGGTCTGCTACGCACCATCCAGGCCCGTAGCCCCTTAGAGCCCCTCTGTGCACGCCGAGCGTAGGGAAACGCACTGCCCTCTCTTCTGGAGCAGCTTGGTTTCCTCAGCACTCGCACACGTTCACGAACACCGTTCTGCCACATCCCCCATGGCGCGGAGGTCTTACGCGTTGCCCTAATCGGAGCTGCGCTCAGAGTAACCCTCGTCTCCGCATTCCATCCAGGACCCCCTGACTGAAGGCACCGTGCCTCCTAGAGGACGGCGGCTTGGGTTCTTACTGCAATTCAAGTCCTGTTCCTTCTTTGGCACTGCAGGCAGCCCCAGGCCCAGAGGAGCAGCTACGGCCTTCCTTGCTTGAGACAGTTCGCTGGATGCGGGACTCCCTCCTTCGATCAGTTGACTCGGGGAAGGAAACCCAGGGTGACCGGTGTCTCCTGGGACTCGTCAGAAACCACAGGGATGTACGCTGAGTGTGCCCATGAACCCGGGGGCCTGCTGGAACTAGCCCTGCTTTCCCATTTGGAGGGCGGCATTCATGCCTGCCTTGACGCTCCCTGACATTCCCGGCTCCCGACGGGCCAGTGAGCCCTGGAAGAGTGCTTCGGGGAAAATTATGAGTTTGCTCTCTCTAAACCAGGGGCTTCCGCGGCCGCGGTGGCCGTCCGCACGGCAGGCTCTAGAGCCAAAGGGAACCTCAACGTGAGAACTGGCCTCCAGGTTAGGCCCTGAGGAGCCGCGCAGAAAGGGAGGCATGCAGCTCTTTCCGGGAGTTCTTAGTCGCTTTGCTCTCAAGGCAGTACACGCCCGGGGACTCCTAGGCCCCACGGGCGTGCAGCATTTTCCCGCCAAGCTCCCTGAGTGCCTCCAGACACCTGTGGGCCGGCTGAGCAACGTCGAGGTCCATTGGTTGATTCCCTCGGAGGACCCCCGTGCGTGCCGAGTGCTGGGCAACCACACACTGCGCGTTCCTTGAGGAGGGCTACATCTCCAGAGCCCTCGAACGCCCTTCGGGACAACGTGGCTGGTGGGTGCGAAGTGCCCAGGAAGACTCTGTCATGGCCCTTGTGTGAGCTGCCATGAGAGAACGCTGTGCTTGCAACACTGCGAGGCCCGCCCTCGTGCCTGAAGTCACCCTGCTCGAGGAGAAAGTCAGCACCTTAGCGTGCTGTGTGGCTCCCGGCACACCCGGCATGAAGCCACGCCTGGAAGTAAGGCCCTGGTTTGCCGTGCAGAAGCGGAGGCGTGCTGCAGTTTCCAGGAGGCGGTGGCCTCTGCTCTGCATACCTTGAACGGCAGCACGGCTTTCTGGACACCTGGGAGGCTAGCCGGGGCGCCCTGTTCCCGGCAGGAACACTGAGTAACCCCAGGCGCACCTGGGTCTGCTACGCACCATCCAGGCCCGTAGCCCCTTAGAGCCCCTCTGTGCACGCCGAGCGTAGGGAAACGCACTGCCCTCTCTTCTGGAGCTGCTTGGTTTCCTCAGCACTCGCACACGTTCACGAACACCGTTCTGCCACATCCCCCATGGCGCGGAGGTCTTACGCGTTGCCCTAATCGGAGCTGCGCTCAGAGTAACCCTCGTCTCCGCATTCCATCCAGGACCCCCTGACTGAAGGCACCGTGCCTCCTAGAGGACGGCAGCTTGGGTTCTTACTGCAATTCAAGTCCTGTTCCTTCTTTGGCACTGCAGGCAGCCCCAGGCCCAGAGGAGCAGCTACGGCCTTCCTTGGTTGAGACAGTTCGCTGGATGCGGGACTCCCTCCTTCGATCAGTTGACTCGGGGAAGGAAACCCAGGGTGACCGGTGTCTCCTGGGACTCGTCAGAAACCACAGGGATGTACACTGAGTGTGCCCATGAACCCGGGGGCCTGCTGGAACTAGCCCTGCTTTCCCATTTGGAGGGCGGCATTCATGCCTGCCTTGACGCTCCCTGACATTCCCGGCTCCCGACGGGCCAGTGAGCCCTGGAAGAGTGCTTCGGGGAAAATTATGAGTTTGCTCTCTCTAAACCAGGGGCTTCCGCGGCCGCGGTGGCCATCCGCACGGCAGGCTCTAGAGCCAAAGGGAACCTCAACGTGAGAACTGGCCTCCAGGTTAGGCCCTGAGGAGCCGCGCAGAAAGGGAGGCATGCAGCTCTTTCCGGGAGTTCTTAGTCGCTTTGCTCTCAAGGCAGTACACGCCCGGGGACTCCTAGGCCCCACGGGCGTGCAGCATTTTCCCGCCAAGGTCCCTGAGTGCCTCCAGACACCTGTGGGCCGGCTGAGCAACGTCGAGGTCCATTGGTTGATTCCCTCGGAGGGCCCCCGTGCGTGCCGAGTGCTGGGCAACCACACACTGCGCGTTCCTTGAGGAGCGCTACATCTCCAGAGCCCTCGAACGCCCTTCGGGACAACATGGCTGGTGGGTGCGAAGTGCCCAGGAAGACTCTGTCATGGCCCTTGTGTGAGCTGCCATGAGAGAACGCTGTGCTTGCAACACTGCGAGGCCCACCCTCGTGCCTGAAGTCACCCTGCTCGAGGAGAAAGTCAGCAGCTTAGCGTGCTGTGTGGCTCCCGGCACACCCGGCATGAAGCCACGCCTGGAAGTAAGGCCCTGGTTTGCCGTGCAGAAGCGGAGGCGTGCTGCAGTTTCCAGGAGGCGGTGGCCTCTGCTCTGCATACCTTGAACGGCAGCACGGCTTTCTGGACACCTGGGAGGCTAGCCGGGGCGCCCTGTTCCCGGCAGGAACACTGAGTAACCCCAGGCGCACCTGGGTCTGCTACGCACCATCCAGGCCCGTAGCCCCTTAGAGCCCCTCTGTGCACGCCGAGCGTAGGGAAACGCACTGCCCTCTCTTCTGGAGCAGCTTGGTTTCCTCAGCACTCGCACACGTTCACGAACACCGTTCTGCCACATCCCCCATGGCGCGGAGGTCTTACGCGTTGCCCTAATCGGAGCTGCGCTCAGAGTAACCCTCGTCTCCGCATTCCATCCAGGACCCCCTGACTGAAGGCACCGTGCCTCCTAGAGGACGGCGGCTTGGGTTCTTACTGCAATTCAAGTCCTGTTCCTTCTTTGGCACTGCAGGCAGCCCCAGGCCCAGAGGAGCAGCTACGGCCTTCCTTGGTTGAGACAGTTCGCTGGATGCGGGACTCCCTCCTTCGATCAGTTGACTCGGGGAAGGAAACCCAGGGTGAGCGGTGTCTCCTGGGACTCGTCAGAAACCACAGGGATGTACGCTGAGTGTGCCCATGAACCCGGGGGCCTGCTGGAACTAGCCCTGCTTTCCCATTTGGAGGGCGGCATTCATGCCTGCCTTGACGCTCCCTGACATTCCCGGCTCCCGACGTGCCAGTGAGCCCTGGAAGAGTGCTTCGGGGAAAATTATGAGTTTGCTCTCTCTAAACCAGGGGCTTCCGCGGCCGCGGTGGCCGTCCGCACGGCAGGCTCTAGAGCCAAAGGGAACCTCAACGTGAGAACTGGCCTCCAGGTTAGGCCCTGAGGAGCCGCGCAGAAAGGGAGGCATGCAGCTCTTTCCGGGAGTTCTTAGTCGCTTTGCTCTCAAGGCAGTACACGCCCGGGGACTCCTAGGCCCCACGGGCGTGCAGCATTTTCCCGCCAAGCTCCCTGAGTGCCTCCAGACACCTGTGGGCCGGCTGAGCAACATCGAGGTCCATTGGTTGATTCCCTCGGAGGACCCCCGTGCGTGCCGAGTGCTGGGCAACCACACACTGCGCGTTCCTTGAGGAGGGCTACATCTCCAGAGCCCTCGAACGCCCTTCGGGACAACATGGCTGGTGGGTGCGAAGTGCCCAGGAAGACTCTGTCATGGCCCTTGTGTGAGCTGCCATGAGAGAACGCTGTGCTTGCAACACTGCGAGGCCCGCCCTCGTGCCTGAAGTCACCCTGCTCGAGGAGAAAGTCAGCACCTTAGCGTGCTGTGTGGCTCCCGGCACACCCGGCATGAAGCCACGCCTGGAAGTAAGGCCCTGGTTTGCCGTGCAGAAGCGGAGGCGTGCTGCAGTTTCCAGGAGGCGGTGGCCTCTGCTCTGCATACCTTGAACGGCAGCACGGCTTTCTGGACACCTGGGAGGCTAGCCGGGGCGCCCTGTTCCCGGCAGGAACACTGAGTAACCCCAGGCGCACCTGGGTCTGCTACGCACCATCCAGGCCCGTAGCCCCTTAGAGCCCCTCTGTGCACGCCGAGCGTAGGGAAACGCACTGCCCTCTCTTCTGGAGCTGCTTGGTTTCCTCAGCACTCGCACACGTTCACGAACACCGTTCTGCCACATCCCCCATGGCGCGGAGGTCTTACGCGTTGCCCTAATCGGAGCTGCGCTCAGAGTAACCCTCGTCTCCGCATTCCATCCAGGACCCCCTGACTGAAGGCACCGTGCCTCCTAGAGGACGGCGGCTTGGGTTCTTACTGCAATTCAAGTCCTGTTCCTTCTTTGGCACTGCAGGCAGCCCCAGGCCCAGAGGAGCAGCTACGGCCTTCCTTGGTTGAGACAGTTCGCTGGATGCGGGACTCCCTCCTTCGATCAGTTGACTCGGGGAAGGAAACCCAGGGTGACCGGTGTCTCCTGGGACTCGTCAGAAACCACAGGGATGTACGCTGAGTGTGCCCATGAACCCGGGGGCCTGCTGGAACTAGCCCTGCTTTCCCATTTGGAGGGCGGCATTCATGCCTGCCTTGACGCTCCCTGACATTCCCGGCTCCCGACGGGCCAGTGAGCCCTGGAAGAGTGCTTCGGGGAAAATTATGAGTTTGCTCTCTCTAAACCAGGGGCTTCCGCGGCCGCGGTGGCCGTCCGCACGGCAGGCTCTAGAGCCAAAGGGAACCTCAACGTGAGAACTGGCCTCCAGGTTAGGCCCTGAGGAGCCGCGCAGAAAGGGAGGCATGCAGCTCTTTCCGGGAGTTCTTAGTCGCTTTGCTCTCAAGGCAGTACACGCCCGGGGACTCCTAGGCCCCACGGGTGTGCAGCATTTTCCCGCCAAGCTCCCTGAGTGCCTCCAGACACCTGTGGGCCGGCTGAGCAACGTCGAGGTCCATTGGTTGATTCCCTCGGAGGACCCCCGTGCGTGCCGAGTGCTGGGCAACCACACACTGCGCGTTCCTTGAGGAGGGCTACATCTCCAGAGCCCTCGAACGCCCTTCGGGACAACGTGGCTGGTGGGTGCGAAGTGCCCAGGAAGACTCTGTCATGGCCCTTGTGTGAGCTGCCATGAGAGAACGCTGTGCTTGCAACACTGCGAGGCCCGCCCTCGTGCCTGAAGTCACCCTGCTCGAGGAGAAAGTCAGCACCTTAGCGTGCTGTGTGGCTCCCGGCACACCCGGCATGAAGCCACGCCTGGAAGTAAGGCCCTGGTTTGCCGTGCAGAAGCGGAGGCGTGCTGCAGTTTCCAGGAGGCGGTGGCCTCTGCTCTGCATACCTTGAACGGCAGCACGGCTTTCTGGACACCTGGGAGGCTAGCCGGGGCGCCCTGTTCCCGGCAGGAACACTGAGTAACCCCAGGCGCACCTGGGTCTGCTACGCACCATCCAGGCCCGTAGCCCCTTAGAGCCCCTCTGTGCACGCCGAGCGTAGGGAAACGCACTGCCCTCTCTTCTGGAGCAGCTTGGTTTCCTCAGCACTCGCACACGTTCACGAACACCGTTCTGCCACATCCCCCATGGCACGGAGGTCTTACGCGTTGCCCTAATCGGAGCTGCGCTCAGAGTAACCCTCGTCTCCGCATTCCATCCAGGACCCCCTGACTGAAGGCACCGTGCCTCCTAGAGGACGGCGGCTTGGGTTCTTACTGCAATTCAAGTCCTGTTCCTTCTTTGGCACTGCAGGCAGCCCCAGGCCCAGAGGAGCAGCTACGGCCTTCCTTGGTTGAGACAGTTCGCTGGATGCGGGACTCCCTCCTTCGATCAGTTGACTCGGGGAAGGAAACCCAGGGTGACCGGTGTCTCCTGGGACTCGTCAGAAACCACAGGGATGTACGCTGAGTGTGCCCATGAACCCGGGGGCCTGCTGGAACTAGCCCTGCTTTCCCATTTGGAGGGCGGCATTCATGCCTGCC
Organism: Lagenorhynchus albirostris; assembly: GCF_949774975.1. NCBI lineage: Eukaryota > Metazoa > Chordata > Mammalia > Artiodactyla > Delphinidae > Lagenorhynchus > Lagenorhynchus albirostris. The sequence goes on along the minus strand of NC_083106.1, from coordinate 89,454,950 downwards.
TTGACGCTCCCTGACATTCCCGGCTCCCGACGTGCCAGTGAGCCCTGGAAGAGTGCTTCGGGGAAAATTATGAGTTTGCTCTCTCTAAACCAGGGGCTTCCGCGGCCGCGGTGGCCGTCCGCACGGCAGGCTCTAGAGCCAAAGGGAACCTCAACGTGAGAACTGGCCTCCAGGTTAGGCCCTGAGGAGCCGCGCAGAAAGGGAGGCATGCAGCTCTTTCCGGGAGTTCTTAGTCGCTTTGCTCTCAAGGCAGTACACGCCCGGGGACTCCTAGGCCCCACGGGCGTGCAGCATTTTCCCGCCAAGGTCCCTGAGTGCCTCCAGACACCTGTGGGCCGGCTGAGCAACGTCGAGGTCCATTGGTTGATTCCCTCGGAGGGCCCCCGTGCGTGCCGAGCGCTGGGCAACCACACACTGCGCGTTCCTTGAGGAGCGCTACATCTCCAGAGCCCTCGAACGCCCTTCGGGACAACATGGCTGGTGGGTGCGAAGTGCCCAGGAAGACTCTGTCATGGCCCTTGTGTGAGCTGCCATGAGAGAACGCTGTGCTTGCAACACTGCGAGGCCCACCCTCGTGCCTGAAGTCACCCTGCTCGAGGAGAAAGTCAGCACCTTAGCGTGCTGTGTGGCTCCCGGCACACCCGGCATGAAGCCACGCCTGGAAGTAAGGCCCTGGTTTGCCGTGCAGAAGCGGAGGCGTGCTGCAGTTTCCAGGAGGCGGTGGCCTCTGCGCTGCATACCTTGAACGGCAGCACGGCTTTCTGGACACCTGGGAGGCTAGCCGGGGCGCCCTGTTCCCGGCAGGAACACTGAGTAACCCCAGGCGCACCTGGGTCTGCTACGCACCATCCAGGCCCGTAGCCCCTTAGAGCCCCTCTGTGCACGCCGAGCGTAGGGAAACGCACTGCCCTCTCTTCTGGAGCAGCTTGGTTTCCTCAGCACTCGCACACGTTCACGAACACCGTTCTGCCACATCCCCCATGGCGCGGAGGTCTTACGCGTTGCCCTAATCGGAGCTGCGCTCAGAGTAACCCTCGTCTCCGCATTCCATCCAGGACCCCCTGACTGAAGGCACCGTGCCTCCTAGAGGACGGCGGCTTGGGTTCTTACTGCAATTCAAGTCCTGTTCCTTCTTTGGCACTGCAGGCAGCCCCAGGCCCAGAGGAGCAGCTACGGCCTTCCTTGCTTGAGACAGTTCGCTGGATGCGGGACTCCCTCCTTCGATCAGTTGACTCGGGGAAGGAAACCCAGGGTGAGCAGTGTCTCCTGGGACTCGTCAGAAACCACAGGGATGTACGCTGAGTGTGCCCATGAACCCGGGGGCCTGCTGGAACTAGCCCTGCTTTCCCATTTGGAGGGCGGCATTCATGCCTGCCTTGACGCTCCCTGACATTCCCGGCTCCCGACGGGCCAGTGAGCCCTGGAAGAGTGCTTCGGGGAAAATTATGAGTTTGCTCTCTCTAAACCAGGGGCTTCCGCGGCCGCGGTGGCCGTCCGCACGGCAGGCTCTAGAGCCAAAGGGAACCTCAACGTGAGAACTGGCCTCCAGGTTAGGCCCTGAGGAGCCGCGCAGAAAGGGAGGCATGCAGCTCTTTCCGGGAGTTCTTAGTCGCTTTGCTCTCAAGGCAGTACACGCCCGGGGACTCCTAGGCCCCACGGGTGTGCAGCATTTTCCCGCCAAGCTCCCTGAGTGCCTCCAGACACCTGTGGGCCGGCTGAGCAACGTCGAGGTCCATTGGTTGATTCCCTCGGAGGACCCCCGTGCGTGCCGAGTGCTGGGCAACCACACACTGCGCGTTCCTTGAGGAGGGCTACATCTCCAGAGCCCTCGAACGCCCTTCGGGACAACATGGCTGGTGGGTGCGAAGTGCCCAGGAAGACTCTGTCATGGCCCTTGTGTGAGCTGCCATGAGAGAACGCTGTGCTTGCAACACTGCGAGGCCCGCCCTCGTGCCTGAAGTCACCCTGCTCGAGGAGAAAGTCAGCACCTTAGCGTGCTGTGTGGCTCCCGGCACACCCGGCATGAAGCCACGCCTGGAAGTAAGGCCCTGGTTTGCCGTGCAGAAGCGGAGGCGTGCTGCAGTTTCCAGGAGGCGGTGGCCTCTGCTCTGCATACCTTGAACGGCAGCACGGCTTTCTGGACACCTGGGAGGCTAGCCGGGGCGCCCTGTTCCCGGCAGGAACACTGAGTAACCCCAGGCGCACCTGGGTCTGCTACGCACCATCCAGGCCCGTAGCCCCTTAGAGCCCCTCTGTGCACGCCGAGCGTAGGGAAACGCACTGCCCTCTCTTCTGGAGCTGCTTGGTTTCCTCAGCACTCGCACACGTTCACGAACACCGTTCTGCCACATCCCCCATGGCGCGGAGGTCTTACGCGTTGCCCTAATCGGAGCTGCGCTCAGAGTAACCCTCGTCTCCGCATTCCATCCAGGACCCCCTGACTGAAGGCACCGTGCCTCCTAGAGGACGGCGGCTTGGGTTCTTACTGCAATTCAAGTCCTGTTCCTTCTTTGGCACTGCAGGCAGCCCCAGGCCCAGAGGAGCAGCTACGGCCTTCCTTGGTTGAGACAGTTCGCTGGATGCGGGACTCCCTCCTTCGATCAGTTGACTCGGGGAAGGAAACCCAGGGTGACCGGTGTCTCCTGGGACTCGTCAGAAACCACAGGGATGTACGCTGAGTGTGCCCATGAACCCGGGGGCCTGCTGGAACTAGCCCTGCTTTCCCATTTGGAGGGCGGCATTCATGCCTGCCTTGACGCTCCCTGACATTCCCGGCTCCCGACGGGCCAGTGAGCCCTGGAAGAGTGCTTCGGGGAAAATTATGAGTTTGCTCTCTCTAAACCAGGGGCTTCCGCGGCCGCGGTGGCCGTCCGCACGGCAGGCTCTAGAGCCAAAGGGAACCTCAACGTGAGAACTGGCCTCCAGGTTAGGCCCTGAGGAGCCGCGCAGAAAGGGAGGCATGCAGCTCTTTCCGGGAGTTCTTAGTCGCTTTGCTCTCAAGGCAGTACACGCCCGGGGACTCCTAGGCCCCACGGGTGTGCAGCATTTTCCCGCCAAGCTCCCTGAGTGCCTCCAGACACCTGTGGGCCGGCTGAGCAACATCGAGGTCCATTGGTTGATTCCCTCGGAGGACCCCCGTGCGTGCCGAGTGCTGGGCAACCACACACTGCGCGTTCCTTGAGGAGGGCTACATCTCCAGAGCCCTCGAACGCCCTTCGGGACAACATGGCTGGTGGGTGCGAAGTGCCCAGGAAGACTCTGTCATGGCCCTTGTGTGAGCTGCCATGAGAGAACGCTGTGCTTGCAACACTGCGAGGCCCGCCCTCGTGCCTGAAGTCACCCTGCTCGAGGAGAAAGTCAGCACCTTAGCGTGCTGTGTGGCTCCCGGCACACCCGGCATGAAGCCACGCCTGGAAGTAAGGCCCTGGTTTGCCGTGCAGAAGCGGAGGCGTGCTGCAGTTTCCAGGAGGCGGTGGCCTCTGCTCTGCATACCTTGAACGGCAGCACGGCTTTCTGGACACCTGGGAGGCTAGCCGGGGCGCCCTGTTCCCGGCAGGAACACTGAGTAACCCCAGGCGCACCTGGGTCTGCTACGCACCATCCAGGCCCGTAGCCCCTTAGAGCCCCTCTGTGCACGCCGAGCGTAGGGAAACGCACTGCCCTCTCTTCTGGAGCTGCTTGGTTTCCTCAGCACTCGCACACGTTCACGAACACCGTTCTGCCACATCCCCCATGGCGCGGAGGTCTTACGCGTTGCCCTAATCGGAGCTGCGCTCAGAGTAACCCTCGTCTCCGCATTCCATCCAGGACCCCCTGACTGAAGGCACCGTGCCTCCTAGAGGACGGCGGCTTGGGTTCTTACTGCAATTCAAGTCCTGTTCCTTCTTTGGCACTGCAGGCAGCCCCAGGCCCAGAGGAGCAGCTACGGCCTTCCTTGGTTGAGACAGTTCGCTGGATGCGGGACTCCCTCCTTCGATCAGTTGACTCGGGGAAGGAAACCCAGGGTGACCGGTGTCTCCTGGGACTCGTCAGAAACCACAGGGATGTACGCTGAGTGTGCCCATGAACCCGGGGGCCTGCTGGAACTAGCCCTGCTTTCCCATTTGGAGGGCGGCATTCATGCCTGCCTTGACGCTCCCTGACATTCCCGGCTCCCGACGGGCCAGTGAGCCCTGGAAGAGTGCTTCGGGGAAAATTATGAGTTTGCTCTCTCTAAACCAGGGGCTTCCGCGGCCGCGGTGGCCGTCCGCACGGCAGGCTCTAGAGCCAAAGGGAACCTCAACGTGAGAACTGGCCTCCAGGTTAGGCCCTGAGGAGCCGCGCAGAAAGGGAGGCATGCAGCTCTTTCCGGGAGTTCTTAGTCGCTTTGCTCTCAAGGCAGTACACGCCCGGGGACTCCTAGGCCCCACGGGTGTGCAGCATTTTCCCGCCAAGCTCCCTGAGTGCCTCCAGACACCTGTGGGCCGGCTGAGCAACGTCGAGGTCCATTGGTTGATTCCCTCGGAGGACCCCCGTGCGTGCCGAGTGCTGGGCAACCACACACTGCGCGTTCCTTGAGGAGCGCTACATCTCCAGAGCCCTCGAACGCCCTTCGGGACAACATGGCTGGTGGGTGCGAAGTGCCCAGGAAGACTCTGTCATGGCCCTTGTGTGAGCTGCCATGAGAGAACGCTGTGCTTGCAACACTGCGAGGCCCACCCTCGTGCCTGAAGTCACCCTGCTCGAGGAGAAAGTCAGCACCTTAGCGTGCTGTGTGGCTCCCGGCACACCCGGCATGAAGCCACGCCTGGAAGTAAGGCCCTGGTTTGCCGTGCAGAAGCGGAGGCGTGCTGCAGTTTCCAGGAGGCGGTGGCCTCTGCGCTGCATACCTTGAACGGCAGCACGGCTTTCTGGACACCTGGGAGGCTAGCCGGGGCGCCCTGTTCCCGGCAGGAACACTGAGTAACCCCAGGCGCACCTGGGTCTGCTACGCACCATCCAGGCCCGTAGCCCCTTAGAGCCCCTCTGTGCACGCCGAGCGTAGGGAAACGCACTGCCCTCTCTTCTGGAGCAGCTTGGTTTCCTCAGCACTCGCACACGTTCACGAACACCGTTCTGCCACATCCCCCATGGCGCGGAGGTCTTACGCGTTGCCCTAATCGGAGCTGCGCTCAGAGTAACCCTCGTCTCCGCATTCCATCCAGGACCCCCTGACTGAAGGCACCGTGCCTCCTAGAGGACGGCGGCTTGGGTTCTTACTGCAATTCAAGTCCTGTTCCTTCTTTGGCACTGCAGGCAGCCCCAGGCCCAGAGGAGCAGCTACGGCCTTCCTTGGTTGAGACAGTTCGCTGGATGCGGGACTCCCTCCTTCGATCAGTTGACTCGGGGAAGGAAACCCAGGGTGACCGGTGTCTCCTGGGACTCGTCAGAAACCACAGGGATGTACGCTGAGTGTGCCCATGAACCCGGGGGCCTGCTGGAACTAGCCCTGCTTTCCCATTTGGAGGGCGGCATTCATGCCTGCCTTGACGCTCCCTGACATTCCCGGCTCCCGACGGGCCAGTGAGCCCTGGAAGAGTGCTTCGGGGAAAATTATGAGTTTGCTCTCTCTAAACCAGGGGCTTCCGCGGCCGCGGTGGCCGTCCGCACGGCAGGCTCTAGAGCCAAAGGGAACCTCAACGTGAGAACTGGCCTCCAGGTTAGGCCCTGAGGAGCCGCGCAGAAAGGGAGGCATGCAGCTCTTTCCGGGAGTTCTTAGTCGCTTTGCTCTCAAGGCAGTACACGCCCGGGGACTCCTAGGCCCCACGGGTGTGCAGCATTTTCCCGCCAAGCTCCCTGAGTGCCTCCAGACACCTGTGGGCCGGCTGAGCAACGTCGAGGTCCATTGGTTGATTCCCTCGGAGGACCCCCGTGCGTGCCGAGTGCTGGGCAACCACACACTGCGCGTTCCTTGAGGAGGGCTACATCTCCAGAGCCCTCGAACGCCCTTCGGGACAACATGGCTGGTGGGTGCGAAGTGCCCAGGAAGACTCTGTCATGGCCCTTGTGTGAGCTGCCATGAGAGAACGCTGTGCTTGCAACACTGCGAGGCCCGCCCTCGTGCCTGAAGTCACCCTGCTCGAGGAGAAAGTCAGCACCTTAGCGTGCTGTGTGGCTCCCGGCACACCCGGCATGAAGCCACGCCTGGAAGTAAGGCCCTGGTTTGCCGTGCAGAAGCGGAGGCGTGCTGCAGTTTCCAGGAGGCGGTGGCCTCTGCTCTGCATACCTTGAACGGCAGCACGGCTTTCTGGACACCTGGGAGGCTAGCCGGGGCGCCCTGTTCCCGGCAGGAACACTGAGTAACCCCAGGCGCACCTGGGTCTGCTACGCACCATCCAGGCCCGTAGCCCCTTAGAGCCCCTCTGTGCACGCCGAGCGTAGGGAAACGCACTGCCCTCTCTTCTGGAGCTGCTTGGTTTCCTCAGCACTCGCACACGTTCACGAACACCGTTCTGCCACATCCCCCATGGCGCGGAGGTCTTACGCGTTGCCCTAATCGGAGCTGCGCTCAGAGTAACCCTCGTCTCCGCATTCCATCCAGGACCCCCTGACTGAAGGCACCGTGCCTCCTAGAGGACGGCGGCTTGGGTTCTTACTGCAATTCAAGTCCTGTTCCTTCTTTGGCACTGCAGGCAGCCCCAGGCCCAGAGGAGCAGCTACGGCCTTCCTTGGTTGAGACAGTTCGCTGGATGCGGGACTCCCTCCTTCGATCAGTTGACTCGGGGAAGGAAACCCAGGGTGACCGGTGTCTCCTGGGACTCGTCAGAAACCACAGGGATGTACGCTGAGTGTGCCCATGAACCCGGGGGCCTGCTGGAACTAGCCCTGCTTTCCCATTTGGAGGGCGGCATTCATGCCTGCCTTGACGCTCCCTGACATTCCCGGCTCCCGACGGGCCAGTGAGCCCTGGAAGAGTGCTTCGGGGAAAATTATGAGTTTGCTCTCTCTAAACCAGGGGCTTCCGCGGCCGCGGTGGCCGTCCGCACGGCAGGCTCTAGAGCCAAAGGGAACCTCAACGTGAGAACTGGCCTCCAGGTTAGGCCCTGAGGAGCCGCGCAGAAAGGGAGGCATGCAGCTCTTTCCGGGAGTTCTTAGTCGCTTTGCTCTCAAGGCAGTACACGCCCGGGGACTCCTAGGCCCCACGGGTGTGCAGCATTTTCCCGCCAAGCTCCCTGAGTGCCTCCAGACACCTGTGGGCCGGCTGAGCAACGTCGAGGTCCATTGGTTGATTCCCTCGGAGGACCCCCGTGCGTGCCGAGCGCTGGGCAACCACACACTGCGCGTTCCTTGAGGAGGGCTACATCTCCAGAGCCCTCGAACGCCCTTCGGGACAACGTGGCTGGTGGGTGCGAAGTGCCCAGGAAGACTCTGTCATGGCCCTTGTGTGAGCTGCCATGAGAGAACGCTGTGCTTGCAACACTGCGAGGCCCGCCCTCGTGCCTGAAGTCACCCTGCTCGAGGAGAAAGTCAGCACCTTAGCGTGCTGTGTGGCTCCCGGCACACCCGGCATGAAGCCACGCCTGGAAGTAAGGCCCTGGTTTGCCGTGCAGAAGCGGAGGCGTGCTGCAGTTTCCAGGAGGCGGTGGCCTCTGCTCTGCATACCTTGAACGGCAGCACGGCTTTCTGGACACCTGGGAGGCTAGCCGGGGCGCCCTGTTCCCGGCAGGAACACTGAGTAACCCCAGGCGCACCTGGGTCTGCTACGCACCATCCAGGCCCGTAGCCCCTTAGAGCCCCTCTGTGCACGCCGAGCGTAGGGAAACGCACTGCCCTCTCTTCTGGAGCTGCTTGGTTTCCTCAGCACTCGCACACGTTCACGAACACCGTTCTGCCACATCCCCCATGGCGCGGAGGTCTTACGCGTTGCCCTAATCGGAGCTGCGCTCAGAGTAACCCTCGTCTCCGCATTCCATCCAGGACCCCCTGACTGAAGGCACCGTGCCTCCTAGAGGACGGCGGCTTGGGTTCTTACTGCAATTCAAGTCCTGTTCCTTCTTTGGCACTGCAGGCAGCCCCAGGCCCAGAGGAGCAGCTACGGCCTTCCTTGCTTGAGACAGTTCGCTGGATGCGGGACTCCCTCCTTCGATCAGTTGACTCGGGGAAGGAAACCCAGGGTGACCGGTGTCTCCTGGGACTCGTCAGAAACCACAGGGATGTACGCTGAGTGTGCCCATGAACCCGGGGGCCTGCTGGAACTAGCCCTGCTTTCCCATTTGGAGGGCGGCATTCATGCCTGCCTTGACGCTCCCTGACATTCCCGGCTCCCGACGTGCCAGTGAGCCCTGGAAGAGTGCTTCGGGGAAAATTATGAGTTTGCTCTCTCTAAACCAGGGGCTTCCGCGGCCGCGGTGGCCGTCCGCACGGCAGGCTCTAGAGCCAAAGGGAACCTCAACGTGAGAACTGGCCTCCAGGTTAGGCCCTGAGGAGCCGCGCAGAAAGGGAGGCATGCAGCTCTTTCCGGGAGTTCTTAGTCGCTTTGCTCTCAAGGCAGTACACGCCCGGGGACTCCTAGGCCCCACGGGCGTGCAGCATTTTCCCGCCAAGGTCCCTGAGTGCCTCCAGACACCTGTGGGCCGGCTGAGCAACGTCGAGGTCCATTGGTTGATTCCCTCGGAGGGCCCCCGTGCGTGCCGAGCGCTGGGCAACCACACACTGCGCGTTCCTTGAGGAGCGCTACATCTCCAGAGCCCTCGAACGCCCTTCGGGACAACATGGCTGGTGGGTGCGAAGTGCCCAGGAAGACTCTGTCATGGCCCTTGTGTGAGCTGCCATGAGAGAACGCTGTGCTTGCAACACTGCGAGGCCCACCCTCGTGCCTGAAGTCACCCTGCTCGAGGAGAAAGTCAGCAGCTTAGCGTGCTGTGTGGCTCCCGGCACACCCGGCATGAAGCCACGCCTGGAAGTAAGGCCCTGGTTTGCCGTGCAGAAGCGGAGGCGTGCTGCAGTTTCCAGGAGGCGGTGGCCTCTGCGCTGCATACCTTGAACGGCAGCACGGCTTTCTGGACACCTGGGAGGCTAGCCGGGGCGCCCTGTTCCCGGCAGGAACACTGAGTAACCCCAGGCGCACCTGGGTCTGCTACGCACCATCCAGGCCCGTAGCCCCTTAGAGCCCCTCTGTGCACGCCGAGCGTAGGGAAACGCACTGCCCTCTCTTCTGGAGCAGCTTGGTTTCCTCAGCACTCGCACACGTTCACGAACACCGTTCTGCCACATCCCCCATGGCGCGGAGGTCTTACGCGTTGCCCTAATCGGAGCTGCGCTCAGAGTAACCCTCGTCTCCGCATTCCATCCAGGACCCCCTGACTGAAGGCACCGTGCCTCCTAGAGGACGGCGGCTTGGGTTCTTACTGCAATTCAAGTCCTGTTCCTTCTTTGGCACTGCAGGCAGCCCCAGGCCCAGAGGAGCAGCTACGGCCTTCCTTGCTTGAGACAGTTCGCTGGATGCGGGACTCCCTCCTTCGATCAGTTGACTCGGGGAAGGAAACCCAGGGTGAGCGGTGTCTCCTGGGACTCGTCAGAAACCACAGGGATGTACGCTGAGTGTGCCCATGAACCCGGGGGCCTGCTGGAACTAGCCCTGCTTTCCCATTTGGAGGGCGGCATTCATGCCTGCCTTGACGCTCCCTGACATTCCCGGCTCCCGACGGGCCAGTGAGCCCTGGAAGAGTGCTTCGGGGAAAATTATGAGTTTGCTCTCTCTAAACCAGGGGCTTCCGCGGCCGCGGTGGCCGTCCGCACGGCAGGCTCTAGAGCCAAAGGGAACCTCAACGTGAGAACTGGCCTCCAGGTTAGGCCCTGAGGAGCCGCGCAGAAAGGGAGGCATGCAGCTCTTTCCGGGAGTTCTTAGTCGCTTTGCTCTCAAGGCAGTACACGCCCGGGGACTCCTAGGCCCCACGGGTGTGCAGCATTTTCCCGCCAAGGTCCCTGAGTGCCTCCAGAGACCTGTGGGCCGGCTGAACAACATCGAGGTCCATTGGTTGATTCCCTCGGAGGACCCCCGTGCGTGCCGAGTGCTGGGCAACCACACACTGCGCGTTCCTTGAGGAGGGCTACATCTCCAGAGCCCTCGAACGCCCTTCGGGACAACATGGCTGGTGGGTGCGAAGTGCCCAGGAAGACTCTGTCATGGCCCTTGTGTGAGCTGCCATGAGAGAACGCTGTGCTTGCAACACTGCGAGGCCCGCCCTCGTGCCTGAAGTCACCCTGCTCGAGGAGAAAGTCAGCACCTTAGCGTGCTGTGTGGCTCCCGGCACACCCGGCATGAAGCCACGCCTGGAAGTAAGGCCCTGGTTTGCCGTGCAGAAGCGGAGGCGTGCTGCAGTTTCCAGGAGGCGGTGGCCTCTGCTCTGCATACCTTGAACGGCAGCACGGCTTTCTGGACACCTGGGAGGCTAGCCGGGGCGCCCTGTTCCCGGCAGGAACACTGAGTAACCCCAGGCGCACCTGGGTCTGCTACGCACCATCCAGGCCCGTAGCCCCTTAGAGCCCCTCTGTGCACGCCGAGCGTAGGGAAACGCACTGCCCTCTCTTCTGGAGCTGCTTGGTTTCCTCAGCACTCGCACACGTTCACGAACACCGTTCTGCCACATCCCCCATGGCGCGGAGGTCTTACGCGTTGCCCTAATCGGAGCTGCGCTCAGAGTAACCCTCGTCTCCGCATTCCATCCAGGACCCCCTGACTGAAGGCACCGTGCCTCCTAGAGGACGGCGGCTTGGGTTCTTACTGCAATTCAAGTCCTGTTCCTTCTTTGGCACTGCAGGCAGCCCCAGGCCCAGAGGAGCAGCTACGGCCTTCCTTGCTTGAGACAGTTCGCTGGATGCAGGACTCCCTCCTTCGATCAGTTGACTCGGGGAAGGAAACCCAGGGTGACCGGTGTCTCCTGGGACTCGTCAGAAACCACAGGGATGTACGCTGAGTGTGCCCATGAACCCGGGGGCCTGCTGGAACTAGCCCTGCTTTCCCATTTGGAGGGCGGCATTCATGCCTGCCTTGACGCTCCCTGACATTCCCGGCTCCCGACGGGCCAGTGAGCCCTGGAAGAGTGCTTCGGGGAAAATTATGAGTTTGCTCTCTCTAAACCAGGGGCTTCCGCGGCCGCGGTGGCCGTCCGCACGGCAGGCTCTAGAGCCAAAGGGTACCTCAACGTGAGAACTGGCCTCCAGGTTAGGCCCTGAGGAGCCGCGCAGAAAGGGAGGCATGCAGCTCTTTCCGGGAGTTCTTAGTCGCTTTGCTCTCAAGGCAGTACACGCCCGGGGACTCCTAGGCCCCACGGGTGTGCAGCATTTTCCCGCCAAGCTCCCTGAGTGCCTCCAGACACCTGTGGGCCGGCTGAGCAACGTCGAGGTCCATTGGTTGATTCCCTCGGAGGACCCCCGTGCGTGCCGAGCGCTGGGCAACCACACACTGCGCGTTCCTTGAGGAGGGCTACATCTCCAGAGCCCTCGAACGCCCTTCGGGACAACGTGGCTGGTGGGTGCGAAGTGCCCAGGAAGACTCTGTCATGGCCCTTGTGTGAGCTGCCATGAGAGAACGCTGTGCTTGCAACACTGCGAGGCCCGCCCTCGTGCCTGAAGTCACCCTGCTCGAGGAGAAAGTCAGCACCTTAGCGTGCTGTGTGGCTCCCGGCACACCCGGCATGAAGCCACGCCTGGAAGTAAGGCCCTGGTTTGCCGTGCAGAAGCGGAGGCGTGCTGCAGTTTCCAGGAGGCGGTGGCCTCTGCTCTGCATACCTTGAACGGCAGCACGGCTTTCTGGACACCTGGGAGGCTAGCCGGGGCGCCCTGTTCCCGGCAGGAACACTGAGTAACCCCAGGCGCACCTGGGTCTGCTACGCACCATCCAGGCCCGTAGCCCCTTAGAGCCCCTCTGTGCACGCCGAGCGTAGGGAAACGCACTGCCCTCTCTTCTGGAGCTGCTTGGTTTCCTCAGCACTCGCACACGTTCACGAACACCGTTCTGCCACATCCCCCATGGCGCGGAGGTCTTACGCGTTGCCCTAATCGGAGCTGCGCTCAGAGTAACCCTCGTCTCCGCATTTCATCCAGGACCCCCTGACTGAAGGCACCGTGCCTCCTAGAGGACGGCGGCTTGGGTTCTTACTGCAATTCAAGTCCTGTTCCTTCTTTGGCACTGCAGGCAGCCCCAGGCCCAGAGGAGCAGCTACGGCCTTCCTTGCTTGAGACAGTTCGTTGGATGCGGGACTCCCTCCTTCGATCAGTTGACTCGGGGAAGGAAACCCAGGGTGACCGGTGTCTCCTGGGACTCGTCAGAAACCACAGGGATGTACGCTGAGTGTGCCCATGAACCCGGGGGCCTGCTGGAACTAGCCCTGCTTTCCCATTTGGAGGGCGGCATTCATGCCTGCCTTGACGCTCCCTGACATTCCCGGCTCCCGACGTGCCAGTGAGCCCTGGAAGAGTGCTTCGGGGAAAATTATGAGTTTGCTCTCTCTAAACCAGGGGCTTCCGCGGCCGCGGTGGCCGTCCGCACGGCAGGCTCTAGAGCCAAAGGGAACCTCAACGTGAGAACTGGCCTCCAGGTTAGGCCCTGAGGAGCCGCGCAGAAAGGGAGGCATGCAGCTCTTTCCGGGAGTTCTTAGTCGCTTTGCTCTCAAGGCAGTACACGCCCGGGGACTCCTAGGCCCCACGGGTGTGCAGCATTTTCCCGCCAAGCTCCCTGAGTGCCTCCAGACACCTGTGGGCCGGCTGAGCAACATCGAGGTCCATTGGTTGATTCCCTCGGAGGACCCCCGTGCGTGCCGAGTGCTGGGCAACCACACACTGCGCGTTCCTTGAGGAGGGCTACATCTCCAGAGCCCTCGAACGCCCTTCGGGACAACATGGCTGGTGGGTGCGAAGTGCCCAGGAAGACTCTGTCATGGCCCTTGTGTGAGCTGCCATGAGAGAACGCTGTGCTTGCAACACTGCGAGGCCCGCCCTCGTGCCTGAAGTCACCCTGCTCGAGGAGAAAGTCAGCACCTTAGCGTGCTGTGTGGCTCCCGGCACACCCGGCATGAAGCCACGCCTGGAAGTAAGGCCCTGGTTTGCCGTGCAGAAGCGGAGGCGTGCTGCAGTTTCCAGGAGGCGGTGGCCTCTGCTCTGCATACCTTGAACGGCAGCACGGCTTTCTGGACACCTGGGAGGCTAGCCGGGGTGCCCTGTTCCCGGCAGGAACACTGAGTAACCCCAGGCGCACCTGGGTCTGCTACGCACCATCCAGGCCCGTAGCCCCTTAGAGCCCCTCTGTGCACGCCGAGCGTAGGGAAACGCACTGCCCTCTCTTCTGGAGCTGCTTGGTTTCCTCAGCACTCGCACACGTTCACGAACACCGTTCTGCCACATCCCCCATGGCGCGGAGGTCTTACGCGTTGCCCTAATCGGAGCTGCGCTCAGAGTAACCCTCGTCTCCGCATTCCATCCAGGACCCCCTGACTGAAGGCACCGTGCCTCCTAGAGGACGGCGGCTTGGGTTCTTACTGCAATTCAAGTCCTGTTCCTTCTTTGGCACTGCAGGCAGCCCCAGGCCCAGAGGAGCAGCTACGGCCTTCCTTGGTTGAGACAGTTCGCTGGATGCGGGACTCCCTCCTTCGATCAGTTGACTCGGGGAAGGAAACCCAGGGTGACCGGTGTCTCCTGGGACTCGTCAGAAACCACAGGGATGTACGCTGAGTGTGCCCATGAACCCGGGGGCCTGCTGGAACTAGCCCTGCTTTCCCATTTGGAGGGCGGCATTCATGCCTGCCTTGACGCTCCCTGACATTCCCGGCTCCCGACGGGCCAGTGAGCCCTGGAAGAGTGCTTCGGGGAAAATTATGAGTTTGCTCTCTCTAAACCAGGGGCTTCCGCGGCCGCGGTGGCCGTCCGCACGGCAGGCTCTAGAGCCAAAGGGAACCTCAACGTGAGAACTGGCCTCCAGGTTAGGCCCTGAGGAGCCGCGCAGAAAGGGAGGCATGCAGCTCTTTCCGGGAGTTCTTAGTCGCTTTGCTCTCAAGGCAGTACACGCCCGGGGACTCCTAGGCCCCACGGGTGTGCAGCATTTTCCCGCCAAGCTCCCTGAGTGCCTCCAGACACCTGTGGGCCGGCTGAGCAACGTCGAGGTCCATTGGTTGATTCCCTCGGAGGACCCCCGTGCGTGCCGAGCGCTGGGCAACCACACACTGCGCGTTCCTTGAGGAGGGCTACATCTCCAGAGCCCTCGAACGCCCTTCGGGACAACGTGGCTGGTGGGTGCGAAGTGCCCAGGAAGACTCTGTCATGGCCCTTGTGTGAGCTGCCATGAGAGAACGCTGTGCTTGCAACACTGCGAGGCCCGCCCTCGTGCCTGAAGTCACCCTGCTCGAGGAGAAAGTCAGCACCTTAGCGTGCTGTGTGGCTCCCGGCACACCCGGCATGAAGCCACGCCTGGAAGTAAGGCCCTGGTTTGCCGTGCAGAAGCGGAGGCGTGCTGCAGTTTCCAGGAGGCGGTGGCCTCTGCTCTGCATACCTTGAACGGCAGCACGGCTTTCTGGACACCTGGGAGGCTAGCCGGGGCGCCCTGTTCCCGGCAGGAACACTGAGTAACCCCAGGCGCACCTGGGTCTGCTACGCACCATCCAGGCCCGTAGCCCCTTAGAGCCCCTCTGTGCACGCCGAGCGTAGGGAAACGCACTGCCCTCTCTTCTGGAGCTGCTTGGTTTCCTCAGCACTCGCACACGTTCACGAACACCGTTCTGCCACATCCCCCATGGCGCGGAGGTCTTACGCGTTGCCCTAATCGGAGCTGCGCTCAGAGTAACCCTCGTCTCCGCATTCCATCCAGGACCCCCTGACTGAAGGCACCGTGCCTCCTAGAGGACGGCGGCTTGGGTTCTTACTGCAATTCAAGTCCTGTTCCTTCTTTGGCACTGCAGGCAGCCCCAGGCCCAGAGGAGCAGCTACGGCCTTCCTTGCTTGAGACAGTTCGCTGGATGCGGGACTCCCTCCTTCGATCAGTTGACTCGGGGAAGGAAACCCAGGGTGACCGGTGTCTCCTGGGACTCGTCAGAAACCACAGGGATGTACGCTGAGTGTGCCCATGAACCCGGGGGCCTGCTGGAACTAGCCCTGCTTTCCCATTTGGAGGGCGGCATTCATGCCTGCCTTGACGCTCCCTGACATTCCCGGCTCCCGACGTGCCAGTGAGCCCTGGAAGAGTGCTTCGGGGAAAATTATGAGTTTGCTCTCTCTAAACCAGGGGCTTCCGCGGCCGCGGTGGCCGTCCGCACGGCAGGCTCTAGAGCCAAAGGGAACCTCAACGTGAGAACTGGCCTCCAGGTTAGGCCCTGAGGAGCCGCGCAGAAAGGGAGGCATGCAGCTCTTTCCGGGAGTTCTTAGTCGCTTTGCTCTCAAGGCAGTACACGCCCGGGGACTCCTAGGCCCCACGGGCGTGCAGCATTTTCCCGCCAAGGTCCCTGAGTGCCTCCAGACACCTGTGGGCCGGCTGAGCAACGTCGAGGTCCATTGGTTGATTCCCTCGGAGGGCCCCCGTGCGTGCCGAGTGCTGGGCAACCACACACTGCGCGTTCCTTGAGGAGCGCTACATCTCCAGAGCCCTCGAACGCCCTTCGGGACAACGTGGCTGGTGGGTGCGAAGTGCCCAGGAAGACTCTGTCATGGCCCTTGTGTGAGCTGCCATGAGAGAACGCTGTGCTTGCAACACTGCGAGGCCCGCCCTCGTGCCTGAAGTCACCCTGCTCGAGGAGAAAGTCAGCAGCTTAGCGTGCTGTGTGGCTCCCGGCACACCCGGCATGAAGCCACGCCTGGAAGTAAGGCCCTGGTTTGCCGTGCAGAAGCGGAGGCGTGCTGCAGTTTCCAGGAGGCGGTGGCCTCTGCGCTGCATACCTTGAACGGCAGCACGGCTTTCTGGACACCTGGGAGGCTAGCCGGGGCGCCCTGTTCCCGGCAGGAACACTGAGTAACCCCAGGCGCACCTGGGTCTGCTACGCACCATCCAGGCCCGTAGCCCCTTAGAGCCCCTCTGTGCACGCCGAGCGTAGGGAAACGCACTGCCCTCTCTTCTGGAGCAGCTTGGTTTCCTCAGCACTCGCACACGTTCACGAACACCGTTCTGCCACATCCCCCATGGCGCGGAGGTCTTACGCGTTGCCCTAATCGGAGCTGCGCTCAGAGTAACCCTCGTCTCCGCATTCCATCCAGGACCCCCTGACTGAAGGCACCGTGCCTCCTAGAGGACGGCGGCTTGGGTTCTTACTGCAATTCAAGTCCTGTTCCTTCTTTGGCACTGCAGGCAGCCCCAGGCCCAGAGGAGCAGCTACGGCCTTCCTTGCTTGAGACAGTTCGCTGGATGCGGGACTCCCTCCTTCGATCAGTTGACTCGGGGAAGGAAACCCAGGGTGACCGGTGTCTCCTGGGACTCGTCAGAAACCACAGGGATGTACGCTGAGTGTGCCCATGAACCCGGGGGCCTGCTGGAACTAGCCCTGCTTTCCCATTTGGAGGGCGGCATTCATGCCTGCCTTGACGCTCCCTGACATTCCCGGCTCCCGACGGGCCAGTGAGCCCTGGAAGAGTGCTTCGGGGAAAATTATGAGTTTGCTCTCTCTAAACCAGGGGCTTCCGCGGCCGCGGTGGCCGTCCGCACGGCAGGCTCTAGAGCCAAAGGGAACCTCAACGTGAGAACTGGCCTCCAGGTTAGGCCCTGAGGAGCCGCGCAGAAAGGGAGGCATGCAGCTCTTTCCGGGAGTTCTTAGTCGCTTTGCTCTCAAGGCAGTACACGCCCGGGGACTCCTAGGCCCCACGGGTGTGCAGCATTTTCCCGCCAAGCTCCCTGAGTGCCTCCAGACACCTGTGGGCCGGCTGAGCAACATCGAGGTCCATTGGTTGATTCCCTCGGAGGACCCCCGTGCGTGCCGAGTGCTGGGCAACCACACACTGCGCGTTCCTTGAGGAGGGCTACATCTCCAGAGCCCTCGAACGCCCTTCGGGACAACATGGCTGGTGGGTGCGAAGTGCCCAGGAAGACTCTGTCATGGCCCTTGTGTGAGCTGCCATGAGAGAACGCTGTGCTTGCAACACTGCGAGGCCCGCCCTCGTGCCTGAAGTCACCCTGCTCGAGGAGAAAGTCAGCACCTTAGCGTGCTGTGTGGCTCCCGGCACACCCGGCATGAAGCCACGCCTGGAAGTAAGGCCCTGGTTTGCCGTGCAGAAGCGGAGGCGTGCTGCAGTTTCCAGGAGGCGGTGGCCTCTGCTCTGCATACCTTGAACGGCAGCACGGCTTTCTGGACACCTGGGAGGCTAGCCGGGGCGCCCTGTTCCCGGCAGGAACACTGAGTAACCCCAGGCGCACCTGGGTCTGCTACGCACCATCCAGGCCCGTAGCCCCTTAGAGCCCCTCTGTGCACGCCGAGCGTAGGGAAACGCACTGCCCTCTCTTCTTGAGCTGCTTGGTTTCCTCAGCACTCGCACACGTTCACGAACACCGTTCTGCCACATCCCCCATGGCGCGGAGGTCTTACGCGTTGCCCTAATCGGAGCTGCGCTCAGAGTAACCCTCGTCTCCGCATTCCATCCAGGACCCCCTGACTGAAGGCACCGTGCCTCCTAGAGGACGGCGGCTTGGGTTCTTACTGCAATTCAAGTCCTGTTCCTTCTTTGGCACTGCAGGCAGCCCCAGGCCCAGAGGAGCAGCTACGGCCTTCCTTGGTTGAGACAGTTCGCTGGATGCGGGACTCCCTCCTTCGATCAGTTGACTCGGGGAAGGAAACCCAGGGTGACCGGTGTCTCCTGGGACTCGTCAGAAACCACAGGGATGTACGCTGAGTGTGCCCATGAACCCGGGGGCCTGCTGGAACTAGCCCTGCTTTCCCATTTGGAGGGCGGCATTCATGCCTGCCTTGACGCTCCCTGACATTCCCGGCTCCCGACGGGCCAGTGAGCCCTGGAAGAGTGCTTCGGGGAAAATTATGAGTTTGCTCTCTCTAAACCAGGGGCTTCCGCGGCCGCGGTGGCCGTCCGCACGGCAGGCTCTAGAGCCAAAGGGAACCTCAACGTGAGAACTGGCCTCCAGGTTAGGCCCTGAGGAGCCGCGCAGAAAGGGAGGCATGCAGCTCTTTCCGGGAGTTCTTAGTCGCTTTGCTCTCAAGGCAGTACACGCCCGGGGACTCCTAGGCCCCACGGGTGTGCAGCATTTTCCCGCCAAGCTCCCTGAGTGCCTCCAGACACCTGTGGGCCGGCTGAGCAACGTCGAGGTCCATTGGTTGATTCCCTCGGAGGACCCCCGTGCGTGCCGAGCGCTGGGCAACCACACACTGCGCGTTCCTTGAGGAGGGCTACATCTCCAGAGCCCTCGAACGCCCTTCGGGACAACGTGGCTGGTGGGTGCGAAGTGCCCAGGAAGACTCTGTCATGGCCCTTGTGTGAGCTGCCATGAGAGAACGCTGTGCTTGCAACACTGCGAGGCCCGCCCTCGTGCCTGAAGTCACCCTGCTCGAGGAGAAAGTCAGCACCTTAGCGTGCTGTGTGGCTCCCGGCACACCCGGCATGAAGCCACGCCTGGAAGTAAGGCCCTGGTTTGCCGTGCAGAAGCGGAGGCGTGCTGCAGTTTCCAGGAGGCGGTGGCCTCTGCTCTGCATACCTTGAACGGCAGCACGGCTTTCTGGACACCTGGGAGGCTAGCCGGGGCGCCCTGTTCCCGGCAGGAACACTGAGTAACCCCAGGCGCACCTGGGTCTGCTACGCACCATCCAGGCCCGTAGCCCCTTAGAGCCCCTCTGTGCACGCCGAGCGTAGGGAAACGCACTGCCCTCTCTTCTGGAGCTGCTTGGTTTCCTCAGCACTCGCACACGTTCACGAACACCGTTCTGCCACATCCCCCATGGCGCGGAGGTCTTACGCGTTGCCCTAATCGGAGCTGCGCTCAGAGTAACCCTCGTCTCCGCATTCCATCCAGGACCCCCTGACTGAAGGCACCGTGCCTCCTAGAGGACGGCGGCTTGGGTTCTTACTGCAATTCAAGTCCTGTTCCTTCTTTGGCACTGCAGGCAGCCCCAGGCCCAGAGGAGCAGCTACGGCCTTCCTTGGTTGAGACAGTTCGCTGGATGCGGGACTCCCTCCTTCGATCAGTTGACTCGGGGAAGGAAACCCAGGGTGAGCGGTGTCTCCTGGGACTCGTCAGAAACCACAGGGATGTACGCTGAGTGTGCCCATGAACCCGGGGGCCTGCTGGAACTAGCCCTGCTTTCCCATTTGGAGGGCGGCATTCATGCCTGCCTTGACGCTCCCTGACATTCCCGGCTCCCGACGTGCCAGTGAGCCCTGGAAGAGTGCTTCGGGGAAAATTATGAGTTTGCTCTCTCTAAACCAGGGGCTTCCGCGGCCGCGGTGGCCGTCCGCACGGCAGGCTCTAGAGCCAAAGGGAACCTCAACGTGAGAACTGGCCTCCAGGTTAGGCCCTGAGGAGCCGCGCAGAAAGGGAGGCATGCAGCTCTTTCCGGGAGTTCTTAGTCGCTTTGCTCTCAAGGCAGTACACGCCCGGGGACTCCTAGGCCCCACGGGCGTGCAGCATTTTCCCGCCAAGGTCCCTGAGTGCCTCCAGACACCTGTGGGCCGGCTGAGCAACGTCGAGGTCCATTGGTTGATTCCCTCGGAGGACCCCCGTGCGTGCCGAGTGCTGGGCAACCACACACTGCGCGTTCCTTGAGGAGGGCTACATCTCCAGAGCCCTCGAACGCCCTTCGGGACAACATGGCTGGTGGGTGCGAAGTGCCCAGGAAGACTCTGTCATGGCCCTTGTGTGAGCTGCCATGAGAGAACGCTGTGCTTGCAACACTGCGAGGCCCGCCCTCGTGCCTGAAGTCACCCTGCTCGAGGAGAAAGCACCTTAGCGTGCTGTGTGGCTCCCGGCACACCCGGCATGAAGCCACGCCTGGAAGTAAGGCCCTGGTTTGCCGTGCAGAAGCGGAGGCGTGCTGCAGTTTCCAGGAGGCGGTGGCCTCTGCTCTGCATACCTTGAACGGCAGCACGGCTTTCTGGACACCTGGGAGGCTAGCCGGGGCGCCCTGTTCCCGGCAGGAACACTGAGTAACCCCAGGCGCACCTGGGTCTGCTACGCACCATCCAGGCCCGTAGCCCCTTAGAGCCCCTCTGTGCACGCCGAGCGTAGGGAAACGCACTGCCCTCTCTTCTGGAGCTGCTTGGTTTCCTCAGCACTCGCACACGTTCACGAACACCGTTCTGCCACATCCCCCATGGCGCGGAGGTCTTACGCGTTGCCCTAATCGGAGCTGCGCTCAGAGTAACCCTCGTCTCCGCATTCCATCCAGGACCCCCTGACTGAAGGCACCGTGCCTCCTAGAGGACGGCGGCTTGGGTTCTTACTGCAATTCAAGTCCTGTTCCTTCTTTGGCACTGCAGGCAGCCCCAGGCCCAGAGGAGCAGCTACGGCCTTCCTTGGTTGAGACAGTTCGCTGGATGCGGGACTCCCTCCTTCGATCAGTTGACTCGGGGAAGGAAACCCAGGGTGACCGGTGTCTCCTGGGACTCGTCAGAAACCACAGGGATGTACGCTGAGTGTGCCCATGAACCCGGGGGCCTGCTGGAACTAGCCCTGCTTTCCCATTTGGAGGGCGGCATTCATGCCTGCCTTGACGCTCCCTGACATTCCCGGCTCCCGACGGGCCAGTGAGCCCTGGAAGAGTGCTTCGGGGAAAATTATGTTTGCTCTCTCTAAACCAGGGGCTTCCGCGGCCGCGGTGGCCGTCCGCACGGCAGGCTCTAGAGCCAAAGGGAACCTCAACGTGAGAACTGGCCTCCAGGTTAGGCCCTGAGGAGCCGCGCAGAAAGGGAGGCATGCAGCTCTTTCCGGGAGTTCTTAGTCGCTTTGCTCTCAAGGCAGTACACGCCCGGGGACTCCTAGGCCCCACGGGTGTGCAGCATTTTCCCGCCAAGCTCCCTGAGTGCCTCCAGACACCTGTGGGCCGGCTGAGCAACGTCGAGGTCCATTGGTTGATTCCCTCGGAGGACCCCCGTGCGTGCCGAGTGCTGGGCAACCACACACTGCGCGTTCCTTGAGGAGGGCTACATCTCCAGAGCCCTCGAACGCCCTTCGGGACAACGTGGCTGGTGGGTGCGAAGTGCCCAGGAAGACTCTGTCATGGCCCTTGTGTGAGCTGCCATGAGAGAACGCTGTGCTTGCAACACTGCGAGGCCCGCCCTCGTGCCTGAAGTCACCCTGCTCGAGGAGAAAGTCAGCACCTTAGCGTGCTGTGTGGCTCCCGGCACACCCGGCATGAAGCCACGCCTGGAAGTAAGGCCCTGGTTTGCCGTGCAGAAGCGGAGGCGTGCTGCAGTTTCCAGGAGGCGGTGGCCTCTGCTCTGCATACCTTGAACGGCAGCACGGCTTTCTGGACACCTGGGAGGCTAGCCGGGGCGCCCTGTTCCCGGCAGGAACACTGAGTAACCCCAGGCGCACCTGGGTCTGCTACGCACCATCCAGGCCCGTAGCCCCTTAGAGCCCCTCTGTGCACGCCGAGCGTAGGGAAACGCACTGCCCTCTCTTCTGGAGCTGCTTGGTTTCCTCAGCACTCGCACACGTTCACGAACACCGTTCTGCCACATCCCCCATGGCGCGGAGGTCTTACGCGTTGCCCTAATCGGAGCTGCGCTCAGAGTAACCCTCGTCTCCGCATTCCATCCAGGACCCCCTGACTGAAGGCACCGTGCCTCCTAGAGGACGGCGGCTTGGGTTCTTACTGCAATTCAAGTCCTGTTCCTTCTTTGGCACTGCAGGCAGCCCCAGGCCCAGAGGAGCAGCTACGGCCTTCCTTGCTTGAGACAGTTCGCTGGATGCGGGACTCCCTCCTTCGATCAGTTGACTCGGGGAAGGAAACCCAGGGTGACCGGTGTCTCCTGGGACTCGTCAGAAACCACAGGGATGTACGCTGAGTGTGCCCATGAACCCGGGGGCCTGCTGGAACTAGCCCTGCTTTCCCATTTGGAGGGCGGCATTCATGCCTGCCTTGACGCTCCCTGACATTCCCGGCTCCCGACGTGCCAGTGAGCCCTGGAAGAGTGCTTCGGGGAAAATTATGAGTTTGCTCTCTCTAAACCAGGGGCTTCCGCGGCCGCGGTGGCCGTCCGCACGGCAGGCTCTAGAGCCAAAGGGAACCTCAACGTGAGAACTGGCCTCCAGGTTAGGCCCTGAGGAGCCGCGCAGAAAGGGAGGCATGCAGCTCTTTCCGGGAGTTCTTAGTCGCTTTGCTCTCAAGGCAGTACACGCCCGGGGACTCCTAGGCCCCACGGGCGTGCAGCATTTTCCCGCCAAGGTCCCTGAGTGCCTCCAGACACCTGTGGGCCGGCTGAGCAACGTCGAGGTCCATTGGTTGATTCCCTCGGAGGGCCCCCGTGCGTGCCGAGTGCTGGGCAACCACACACTGTGCGTTCCTTGAGGAGCGCTACATCTCCAGAGCCCTCGAACGCCCTTCGGGACAACGTGGCTGGTGGGTGCGAAGTGCCCAGGAAGACTCTGTCATGGCCCTTGTGTGAGCTGCCATGAGAGAACGCTGTGCTTGCAACACTGCGAGGCCCGCCCTCGTGCCTGAAGTCACCCTGCTCGAGGAGAAAGCACCTTAGCGTGCTGTGTGGCTCCCGGCACACCCGGCATGAAGCCACGCCTGGAAGTAAGGCCCTGGTTTGCCGTGCAGAAGTGGAGGCGTGCTGCAGTTTCCAGGAGGTGGTGGCCTCTGCTCTGCATACCTTGAACGGCAGCACGGCTTTCTGGACACCTGGGAGGCTAGCCGGGGCGCCCTGTTCCCGGCAGGAACACTGAGTAACCCCAGGCGCACCTGGGTCTGCTACGCACCATCCAGGCCCGTAGCCCCTTAGAGCCCCTCTGTGCACGCCGAGCGTAGGGAAACGCACTGCCCTCTCTTCTGGAGCTGCTTGGTTTCCTCAGCACTCGCACACGTTCACGAACACCGTTCTGCCACATCCCCCATGGCGCGGAGGTCTTACGCGTTGCCCTAATCGGAGCTGCGCTCAGAGTAACCCTCGTCTCCGCATTCCATCCAGGACCCCCTGACTGAAGGCACCGTGCCTCCTAGAGGACGGCGGCTTGGGTTCTTACTGCAATTCAAGTCCTGTTCCTTCTTTGGCACTGCAGGCAGCCCCAGGCCCAGAGGAGCAGCTACGGCCTTCCTTGGTTGAGACAGTTCGCTGGATGCGGGACTCCCTCCTTCGATCAGTTGACTCGGGGAAGGAAACCCAGGGTGAGCGGTGTCTCCTGGGACTCGTCAGAAACCACAGGGATGTACGCTGAGTGTGCCCATGAACCCGGGGGCCTGCTGGAACTAGCCCTGCTTTCCCATTTGGAGGGCGGCATTCATGCCTGCCTTGACGCTCCCTGACATTCCCGGCTCCCGACGTGCCAGTGAGCCCTGGAAGAGTGCTTCGGGGAAAATTATGAGTTTGCTCTCTCTAAACCAGGGGCTTCCGCGGCCGCGGTGGCCGTCCGCACGGCAGGCTCTAGAGCCAAAGGGAACCTCAACGTGAGAACTGGCCTCCAGGTTAGGCCCTGAGGAGCCGCGCAGAAAGGGAGGCATGCAGCTCTTTCCGGGAGTTCTTAGTCGCTTTGCTCTCAAGGCAGTACACGCCCGGGGACTCCTAGGCCCCACGGGTGTGCAGCATTTTCCCGCCAAGCTCCCTGAGTGCCTCCAGACACCTGTGGGCCGGCTGAGCAACGTCGAGGTCCATTGGTTGATTCCCTCGGAGGACCCCCGTGCGTGCCGAGTGCTGGGCAACCACACACTGCGCGTTCCTTGAGGAGGGCTACATCTCCAGAGCCCTCGAACGCCCTTCGGGACAACATGGCTGGTGGGTGCGAAGTGCCCAGGAAGACTCTGTCATGGCCCTTGTGTGAGCTGCCATGAGAGAACGCTGTGCTTGCAACACTGCGAGGCCCGCCCTCGTGCCTGAAGTCACCCTGCTCGAGGAGAAAGCACCTTAGCGTGCTGTGTGGCTCCCGGCACACCCGGCATGAAGCCACGCCTGGAAGTAAGGCCCTGGTTTGCCGTGCAGAAGCGGAGGCGTGCTGCAGTTTCCAGGAGGCGGTGGCCTCTGCTCTGCATACCTTGAACGGCAGCACGGCTTTCTGGACACCTGGGAGGCTAGCCGGGGCGCCCTGTTCCCGGCAGGAACACTGAGTAACCCCAGGCGCACCTGGGTCTGCTACGCACCATCCAGGCCCGTAGCCCCTTAGAGCCCCTCTGTGCACGCCGAGCGTAGGGAAACGCACTGCCCTCTCTTCTGGAGCTGCTTGGTTTCCTCAGCACTCGCACACGTTCACGAACACCGTTCTGCCACATCCCCCATGGCGCGGAGGTCTTACGCGTTGCCCTAATCGGAGCTGCGCTCAGAGTAACCCTCGTCTCCGCATTCCATCCAGGACCCCCTGACTGAAGGCACCGTGCCTCCTAGAGGACGGCGGCTTGGGTTCTTACTGCAATTCAAGTCCTGTTCCTTCTTTGGCACTGCAGGCAGCCCCAGGCCCAGAGGAGCAGCTACGGCCTTCCTTGCTTGAGACAGTTCGCTGGATGCGGGACTCCCTCCTTCGATCAGTTGACTCGGGGAAGGAAACCCAGGGTGAGCGGTGTCTCCTGGGACTCGTCAGAAACCACAGGGATGTACGCTGAGTGTGCCCATGAACCCGGGGGCCTGCTGGAACTAGCCCTGCTTTCCCATTTGGAGGGCGGCATTCATGCCTGCCTTGACGCTCCCTGACATTCCCGGCTCCCGACGGGCCAGTGAGCCCTGGAAGAGTGCTTCGGGGAAAATTATGTTTGCTCTCTCTAAACCAGGGGCTTCCGCGGCCGCGGTGGCCGTCCGCACGGCAGGCTCTAGAGCCAAAGGGAACCTCAACGTGAGAACTGGCCTCCAGGTTAGGCCCTGAGGAGCCGCGCAGAAAGGGAGGCATGCAGCTCTTTCCGGGAGTTCTTAGTCGCTTTGCTCTCAAGGCAGTACACGCCCGGGGACTCCTAGGCCCCACGGGTGTGCAGCATTTTCCCGCCAAGCTCCCTGAGTGCCTCCAGACACCTGTGGGCCGGCTGAGCAACGTCGAGGTCCATTGGTTGATTCCCTCGGAGGACCCCCGTGCGTGCCGAGTGCTGGGCAACCACACACTGCGCGTTCCTTGAGGAGGGCTACATCTCCAGAGCCCTCGAACGCCCTTCGGGACAACGTGGCTGGTGGGTGCGAAGTGCCCAGGAAGACTCTGTCATGGCCCTTGTGTGAGCTGCCATGAGAGAACGCTGTGCTTGCAACACTGCGAGGCCCGCCCTCGTGCCTGAAGTCACCCTGCTCGAGGAGAAAGCACCTTAGCGTGCTGTGTGGCTCCCGGCACACCCGGCATGAAGCCACGCCTGGAAGTAAGGCCCTGGTTTGCCGTGCAGAAGCGGAGGCGTGCTGCAGTTTCCAGGAGGCGGTGGCCTCTGCTCTGCATACCTTGAACGGCAGCACGGCTTTCTGGACACCTGGGAGGCTAGCCGGGGCGCCCTGTTCCCGGCAGGAACACTGAGTAACCCCAGGCGCACCTGGGTCTGCTACGCACCATCCAGGCCCGTAGCCCCTTAGAGCCCCTCTGTGCACGCCGAGCGTAGGGAAACGCACTGCCCTCTCTTCTGGAGCTGCTTGGTTTCCTCAGCACTCGCACACGTTCACGAACACCGTTCTGCCACATCCCCCATGGCGCGGAGGTCTTACGCGTTGCCCTAATCGGAGCTGCGCTCAGAGTAACCCTCGTCTCCGCATTCCATCCAGGACCCCCTGACTGAAGGCACCGTGCCTCCTAGAGGACGGCGGCTTGGGTTCTTACTGCAATTCAAGTCCTGTTCCTTCTTTGGCACGGCAGGCCGCCCCAGGCCCAGAGGAGCAGCTACGGCCTTCCTTGGTTGAGACAGTTCGCTGGATGCGGGACTCCCTCCTTCGATCAGTTGACTCGGGGAAGGAAACCCAGGGTGAGCGGTGTCTCCTGGGACTCGTCAGAAACCACAGGGATGTACGCTGAGTGTGCCCATGAACCCGGGGGCCTGCTGGAACTAGCCCTGCTTTCCCATTTGGAGGGCGGCATTCATGCCTGCCTTGACGCTCCCTGACATTCCCGGCTCCCGACGGGCCAGTGAGCCCTGGAAGAGTGCTTCGGGGAAAATTATGAGTTTGCTCTCTCTAAACCAGGGGCTTCCGCGGCCGCGGTGGCCGTCCGCACGGCAGGCTCTAGAGCCAAAGGGAACCTCAACGTGAGAACTGGCCTCCAGGTTAGGCCCTGAGGAGCCGCGCAGAAAGGGAGGCATGCAGCTCTTTCCGGGAGTTCTTAGTCGCTTTGCTCTCAAGGCAGTACACGCCCGGGGACTCCTAGGCCCCACGGGTGTGCAGCATTTTCCCGCCAAGCTCCCTGAGTGCCTCCAGACACCTGTGGGCCGGCTGAGCAACGTCGAGGTCCATTGGTTGATTCCCTCGGAGGACCCCCGTGCGTGCCGAGTGCTGGGCAACCACACACTGCGCGTTCCTTGAGGAGGGCTACATCTCCAGAGCCCTCGAACGCCCTTCGGGACAACGTGGCTGGTGGGTGCGAAGTGCCCAGGAAGACTCTGTCATGGCCCTTGTGTGAGCTGCCATGAGAGAACGCTGTGCTTGCAACACTGCGAGGCCCGCCCTCGTGCCTGAAGTCACCCTGCTCGAGGAGAAAGCACCTTAGCGTGCTGTGTGGCTCCCGGCACACCCGGCATGAAGCCACGCCTGGAAGTAAGGCCCTGGTTTGCCGTGCAGAAGCGGAGGCGTGCTGCAGTTTCCAGGAGGCGGTGGCCTCTGCTCTGCATACCTTGAACGGCAGCACGGCTTTCTGGACACCTGGGAGGCTAGCCGGGGCGCCCTGTTCCCGGCAGGAACACTGAGTAACCCCAGGCGCACCTGGGTCTGCTACGCACCATCCAGGCCCGTAGCCCCTTAGAGCCCCTCTGTGCACGCCGAGCGTAGGGAAACGCACTGCCCTCTCTTCTGGAGCTGCTTGGTTTCCTCAGCACTCGCACACGTTCACGAACACCGTTCTGCCACATCCCCCATGGCGCGGAGGTCTTACGCGTTGCCCTAATCGGAGCTGCGCTCAGAGTAACCCTCGTCTCCGCATTCCATCCAGGACCCCCTGACTGAAGGCACCGTGCCTCCTAGAGGACGGCGGCTTGGGTTCTTACGGCAATTCAAGTCCTGTTCCTTCTTTGGCACTGCAGGCAGCCCCAGGCCCAGAGGAGCAGCTACGGCCTTCCTTGGTTGAGACAGTTCGCTGGATGCGGGACTCCCTCCTTCGATCAGTTGACTCGGGGAAGGAAACCCAGGGTGACCGGTGTCTCCTGGGACTCGTCAGAAACCACAGGGATGTACGCTGAGTGTGCCCATGAACCCGGGGGCCTGCTGGAACTAGCCCTGCTTTCCCATTTGGAGGGCGGCATTCATGCCTGCCTTGACGCTCCCTGACATTCCCGGCTCCCGACGGGCCAGTGAGCCCTGGAAGAGTGCTTCGGGGAAAATTATGAGTTTGCTCTCTCTAAACCAGGGGCTTCCGCGGCCGCGGTGGCCGTCCGCACGGCAGGCTCTAGAGCCAAAGGGAACCTCAACGTGAGAACTGGCCTCCAGGTTAGGCCCTGAGGAGCCGCGCAGAAAGGGAGGCATGCAGCTCTTTCCGGGAGTTCTTAGTCGCTTTGCTCTCAAGGCAGTACACGCCCGGGGACTCCTAGGCCCCACGGGTGTGCAGCATTTTCCCGCCAAGCTCCCTGAGTGCCTCCAGACACCTGTGGGCCGGCTGAGCAACGTCGAGGTCCATTGGTTGATTCCCTCGGAGGACCCCCGTGCGTGCCGAGTGCTGGGCAACCACACACTGCGCGTTCCTTGAGGAGGGCTACATCTCCAGAGCCCTCGAACGCCCTTCGGGACAACGTGGCTGGTGGGTGCGAAGTGCCCAGGAAGACTCTGTCATGGCCCTTGTGTGAGCTGCCATGAGAGAACGCTGTGCTTGCAACACTGCGAGGCCCGCCCTCGTGCCTGAAGTCACCCTGCTCGAGGAGAAAGCACCTTAGCGTGCTGTGTGGCTCCCGGCACACCCGGCATGAAGCCACGCCTGGAAGTAAGGCCCTGGTTTGCCGTGCAGAAGCGGAGGCGTGCTGCAGTTTCCAGGAGGCGGTGGCCTCTGCTCTGCATACCTTGAACGGCAGCACGGCTTTCTGGACACCTGGGAGGCTAGCCGGGGCGCCCTGTTCCCGGCAGGAACACTGAGTAACCCCAGGCGCACCTGGGTCTGCTACGCACCATCCAGGCCCGTAGCCCCTTAGAGCCCCTCTGTGCACGCCGAGCGTAGGGAAACGCACTGCCCTCTCTTCTGGAGCTGCTTGGTTTCCTCAGCACTCGCACACGTTCACGAACACCGTTCTGCCACATCCCCCATGGCGCGGAGGTCTTACGCGTTGCCCTAATCGGAGCTGCGCTCAGAGTAACCCTCGTCTCCGCATTCCATCCAGGACCCCCTGACTGAAGGCACCATGCCTCCTAGAGGACGGCGGCTTGGGTTCTTACTGCAATTCAAGTCCTGTTCCTTCTTTGGCACGGCAGGCAGCCCCAGGCCCAGAGGAGCAGCTACGGCCTTCCTTGGTTGAGACAGTTCGCTGGATGCGGGACTCCCTCCTTCGATCAGTTGACTCGGGGAAGGAAACCCAGGGTGAGCGGTGTCTCCTGGGACTCGTCAGAAACCACAGGGATGTACGCTGAGTGTGCCCATGAACCCGGGGGCCTGCTGGAACTAGCCCTGCTTTCCCATTTGGAGGGCGGCATTCATGCCTGCCTTGACGCTCCCTGACATTCCCGGCTCCCGACGGGCCAGTGAGCCCTGGAAGAGTGCTTCGGGGAAAATTATGAGTTTGCTCTCTCTAAACCAGGGGCTTCCGCGGCCGCGGTGGCCGTCCGCACGGCAGGCTCTAGAGCCAAAGGGAACCTCAACGTGAGAACTGGCCTCCAGGTTAGGCCCTGAGGAGCCGCGCAGAAAGGGAGGCATGCAGCTCTTTCCGGGAGTTCTTAGTCGCTTTGCTCTCAAGGCAGTACACGCCCGGGGACTCCTAGGCCCCACGGGTGTGCAGCATTTTCCCGCCAAGCTCCCTGAGTGCCTCCAGACACCTGTGGGCCGGCTGAGCAACGTCGAGGTCCATTGGTTGATTCCCTCGGAGGACCCCCGTGCGTGCCGAGTGCTGGGCAACCACACACTGCGCGTTCCTTGAGGAGGGCTACATCTCCAGAGCCCTCGAACGCCCTTCGGGACAACATGGCTGGTGGGTGCGAAGTGCCCAGGAAGACTCTGTCATGGCCCTTGTGTGAGCTGCCATGAGAGAACGCTGTGCTTGCAACACTGCGAGGCCCGCCCTCGTGCCTGAAGTCACCCTGCTCGAGGAGAAAGCACCTTAGCGTGCTGTGTGGCTCCCGGCACACCCGGCATGAAGCCACGCCTGGAAGTAAGGCCCTGGTTTGCCGTGCAGAAGCGGAGGCGTGCTGCAGTTTCCAGGAGGCGGTGGCCTCTGCTCTGCATACCTTGAACGGCAGCACGGCTTTCTGGACACCTGGGAGGCTAGCCGGGGCGCCCTGTTCCCGGCAGGAACACTGAGTAACCCCAGGCGCACCTGGGTCTGCTACGCACCATCCAGGCCCGTAGCCCCTTAGAGCCCCTCTGTGCACGCCGAGCGTAGGGAAACGCACTGCCCTCTCTTCTGGAGCTGCTTGGTTTCCTCAGCACTCGCACACGTTCACGAACACCGTTCTGCCACATCCCCCATGGCGCGGAGGTCTTACGCGTTGCCCTAATCGGAGCTGCGCTCAGAGTAACCCTCGTCTCCGCATTCCATCCAGGACCCCCTGACTGAAGGCACCGTGCCTCCTAGAGGACGGCGGCTTGGGTTCTTACTGCAATTCAAGTCCTGTTCCTTCTTTGGCACTGCAGGCAGCCCCAGGCCCAGAGGAGCAGCTACGGCCTTCCTTGGTTGAGACAGTTCGCTGGATGCGGGACTCCCTCCTTCGATCAGTTGACTCGGGGAAGGAAACCCAGGGTGACCGGTGTCTCCTGGGACTCGTCAGAAACCACAGGGATGTACGCTGAGTGTGCCCATGAACCCGGGGGCCTGCTGGAACTAGCCCTGCTTTCCCATTTGGAGGGCGGCATTCATGCCTGCCTTGACGCTCCCTGACATTCCCGGCTCCCGACGGGCCAGTGAGCCCTGGAAGAGTGCTTCGGGGAAAATTATGTTTGCTCTCTCTAAACCAGGGGCTTCCGCGGCCGCGGTGGCCGTCCGCACGGCAGGCTCTAGAGCCAAAGGGAACCTCAACGTGAGAACTGGCCTCCAGGTTAGGCCCTGAGGAGCCGCGCAGAAAGGGAGGCATGCAGCTCTTTCCGGGAGTTCTTAGTCGCTTTGCTCTCAAGGCAGTACACGCCCGGGGACTCCTAGGCCCCACGGGTGTGCAGCATTTTCCCGCCAAGCTCCCTGAGTGCCTCCAGACACCTGTGGGCCGGCTGAGCAACGTCGAGGTCCATTGGTTGATTCCCTCGGAGGACCCCCGTGCGTGCCGAGTGCTGGGCAACCACACACTGCGCGTTCCTTGAGGAGGGCTACATCTCCAGAGCCCTCGAACGCCCTTCGGGACAACGTGGCTGGTGGGTGCGAAGTGCCCAGGAAGACTCTGTCATGGCCCTTGTGTGAGCTGCCATGAGAGAACGCTGTGCTTGCAACACTGCGAGGCCCGCCCTCGTGCCTGAAGTCACCCTGCTCGAGGAGAAAGTCAGCACCTTAGCGTGCTGTGTGGCTCCCGGCACACCCGGCATGAAGCCACGCCTGGAAGTAAGGCCCTGGTTTGCCGTGCAGAAGCGGAGGCGTGCTGCAGTTTCCAGGAGGCGGTGGCCTCTGCTCTGCATACCTTGAACGGCAGCACGGCTTTCTGGACACCTGGGAGGCTAGCCGGGGCGCCCTGTTCCCGGCAGGAACACTGAGTAACCCCAGGCGCACCTGGGTCTGCTACGCACCATCCAGGCCCGTAGCCCCTTAGAGCCCCTCTGTGCACGCCGAGCGTAGGGAAACGCACTGCCCTCTCTTCTGGAGCTGCTTGGTTTCCTCAGCACTCGCACACGTTCACGAACACCGTTCTGCCACATCCCCCATGGCGCGGAGGTCTTACGCGTTGCCCTAATCGGAGCTGCGCTCAGAGTAACCCTCGTCTCCGCATTCCATCCAGGACCCCCTGACTGAAGGCACCGTGCCTCCTAGAGGACGGCGGCTTGGGTTCTTACTGCAATTCAAGTCCTGTTCCTTCTTTGGCACTGCAGGCAGCCCCAGGCCCAGAGGAGCAGCTACGGCCTTCCTTGGTTGAGACAGTTCGCTGGATGCGGGACTCCCTCCTTCGATCAGTTGACTCGGGGAAGGAAACCCAGGGTGACCGGTGTCTCCTGGGACTCGTCAGAAACCACAGGGATGTACGCTGAGTGTGCCCATGAACCCGGGGGCCTGCTGGAACTAGCCCTGCTTTCCCATTTGGAGGGCGGCATTCATGCCTGCCTTGACGCTCCCTGACATTCCCGGCTCCCGACGGGCCAGTGAGCCCTGGAAGAGTGCTTCGGGGAAAATTATGAGTTTGCTCTCTCTAAACCAGGGGCTTCCGCGGCCGCGGTGGCCGTCCGCACGGCAGGCTCTAGAGCCAAAGGGAACCTCAACGTGAGAACTGGCCTCCAGGTTAGGCCCTGAGGAGCCGCGCAGAAAGGGAGGCATGCAGCTCTTTCCGGGAGTTCTTAGTCGCTTTGCTCTCAAGGCAGTACACGCCCGGGGACTCCTAGGCCCCACGGGTGTGCAGCATTTTCCCGCCAAGCTCCCTGAGTGCCTCCAGACACCTGTGGGCCGGCTGAGCAACGTCGAGGTCCATTGGTTGATTCCCTCGGAGGACCCCCGTGCGTGCCGAGCGCTGGGCAACCACACACTGCGCGTTCCTTGAGGAGGGCTACATCTCCAGAGCCCTCGAACGCCCTTCGGGACAACGTGGCTGGTGGGTGCGAAGTGCCCAGGAAGACTCTGTCATGGCCCTTGTGTGAGCTGCCATGAGAGAACGCTGTGCTTGCAACACTGCGAGGCCCGCCCTCGTGCCTGAAGTCACCCTGCTCGAGGAGAAAGTCAGCACCTTAGCGTGCTGTGTGGCTCCCGGCACACCCGGCATGAAGCCACGCCTGGAAGTAAGGCCCTGGTTTGCCGTGCAGAAGCGGAGGCGTGCTGCAGTTTCCAGGAGGCGGTGGCCTCTGCTCTGCATACCTTGAACGGCAGCACGGCTTTCTGGACACCTGGGAGGCTAGCCGGGGCGCCCTGTTCCCGGCAGGAACACTGAGTAACCCCAGGCGCACCTGGGTCTGCTACGCACCATCCAGGCCCGTAGCCCCTTAGAGCCCCTCTGTGCACGCCGAGCGTAGGGAAACGCACTGCCCTCTCTTCTGGAGCTGCTTGGTTTCCTCAGCACTCGCACACGTTCACGAACACCGTTCTGCCACATCCCCCATGGCGCGGAGGTCTTACGCGTTGCCCTAATCGGAGCTGCGCTCAGAGTAACCCTCGTCTCCGCATTCCATCCAGGACCCCCTGACTGAAGGCACCGTGCCTCCTAGAGGACGGCGGCTTGGGTTCTTACTGCAATTCAAGTCCTGTTCCTTCTTTGGCACTGCAGGCAGCCCCAGGCCCAGAGGAGCAGCTACGGCCTTCCTTGGTTGAGACAGTTCGCTGGATGCGGGACTCCCTCCTTCGATCAGTTGACTCGGGGAAGGAAACCCAGGGTGAGCGGTGTCTCCTGGGACTCGTCAGAAACCACAGGGATGTACGCTGAGTGTGCCCATGAACCCGGGGGCCTGCTGGAACTAGCCCTGCTTTCCCATTTGGAGGGCGGCATTCATGCCTGCCTTGACGCTCCCTGACATTCCCGGCTCCCGACGTGCCAGTGAGCCCTGGAAGAGTGCTTCGGGGAAAATTATGAGTTTGCTCTCTCTAAACCAGGGGCTTCCGCGGCCGCGGTGGCCGTCCGCACGGCAGGCTCTAGAGCCAAAGGGAACCTCAACGTGAGAACTGGCCTCCAGGTTAGGCCCTGAGGAGCCGCGCAGAAAGGGAGGCATGCAGCTCTTTCCGGGAGTTCTTAGTCGCTTTGCTCTCAAGGCAGTACACGCCCGGGGACTCCTAGGCCCCACGGGTGTGCAGCATTTTCCCGCCAAGCTCCCTGAGTGCCTCCAGACACCTGTGGGCCGGCTGAGCAACGTCGAGGTCCATTGGTTGATTCCCTCGGAGGACCCCCGTGCGTGCCGAGTGCTGGGCAACCACACACTGCGCGTTCCTTGAGGAGGGCTACATCTCCAGAGCCCTCGAACGCCCTTCGGGACAACATGGCTGGTGGGTGCGAAGTGCCCAGGAAGACTCTGTCATGGCCCTTGTGTGAGCTGCCATGAGAGAACGCTGTGCTTGCAACACTGCGAGGCCCGCCCTCGTGCCTGAAGTCACCCTGCTCGAGGAGAAAGCACCTTAGCGTGCTGTGTGGCTCCCGGCACACCCGGCATGAAGCCACGCCTGGAAGTAAGGCCCTGGTTTGCCGTGCAGAAGCGGAGGCGTGCTGCAGTTTCCAGGAGGCGGTGGCCTCTGCTCTGCATACCTTGAACGGCAGCACGGCTTTCTGGACACCTGGGAGGCTAGCCGGGGCGCCCTGTTCCCGGCAGGAACACTGAGTAACCCCAGGCGCACCTGGGTCTGCTACGCACCATCCAGGCCCGTAGCCCCTTAGAGCCCCTCTGTGCACGCCGAGCGTAGGGAAACGCACTGCCCTCTCTTCTGGAGCTGCTTGGTTTCCTCAGCACTCGCACACGTTCACGAACACCGTTCTGCCACATCCCCCATGGCGCGGAGGTCTTACGCGTTGCCCTAATCGGAGCTGCGCTCAGAGTAACCCTCGTCTCCGCATTCCATCCAGGACCCCCTGACTGAAGGCACCGTGCCTCCTAGAGGACGGCGGCTTGGGTTCTTACTGCAATTCAAGTCCTGTTCCTTCTTTGGCACTGCAGGCAGCCCCAGGCCCAGAGGAGCAGCTACGGCCTTCCTTGCTTGAGACAGTTCGCTGGATGCGGGACTCCCTCCTTCGATCAGTTGACTCGGGGAAGGAAACCCAGGGTGACCGGTGTCTCCTGGGACTCGTCAGAAACCACAGGGATGTACGCTGAGTGTGCCCATGAACCCGGGGGCCTGCTGGAACTAGCCCTGCTTTCCCATTTGGAGGGCGGCATTCATGCCTGCCTTGACGCTCCCTGACATTCCCGGCTCCCGACGGGCCAGTGAGCCCTGGAAGAGTGCTTCGGGGAAAATTATGTTTGCTCTCTCTAAACCAGGGGCTTCCGCGGCCGCGGTGGCCGTCCGCACGGCAGGCTCTAGAGCCAAAGGGAACCTCAACGTGAGAACTGGCCTCCAGGTTAGGCCCTGAGGAGCCGCGCAGAAAGGGAGGCATGCAGCTCTTTCCGGGAGTTCTTAGTCGCTTTGCTCTCAAGGCAGTACACGCCCGGGGACTCCTAGGCCCCACGGGTGTGCAGCATTTTCCCGCCAAGCTCCCTGAGTGCCTCCAGACACCTGTGGGCCGGCTGAGCAACGTCGAGGTCCATTGGTTGATTCCCTCGGAGGACCCCCGTGCGTGCCGAGCGCTGGGCAACCACACACTGCGCGTTCCTTGAGGAGGGCTACATCTCCAGAGCCCTCGAACGCCCTTCGGGACAACGTGGCTGGTGGGTGCGAAGTGCCCAGGAAGACTCTGTCATGGCCCTTGTGTGAGCTGCCATGAGAGAACGCTGTGCTTGCAACACTGCGAGGCCCGCCCTCGTGCCTGAAGTCACCCTGCTCGAGGAGAAAGTCAGCACCTTAGCGTGCTGTGTGGCTCCCGGCACACCCGGCATGAAGCCACGCCTGGAAGTAAGGCCCTGGTTTGCCGTGCAGAAGCGGAGGCGTGCTGCAGTTTCCAGGAGGCGGTGGCCTCTGCTCTGCATACCTTGAACGGCAGCACGGCTTTCTGGACACCTGGGAGGCTAGCCGGGGCGCCCTGTTCCCGGCAGGAACACTGAGTAACCCCAGGCGCACCTGGGTCTGCTACGCACCATCCAGGCCCGTAGCCCCTTAGAGCCCCTCTGTGCACGCCGAGCGTAGGGAAACGCACTGCCCTCTCTTCTGGAGCTGCTTGGTTTCCTCAGCACTCGCACACGTTCACGAACACCGTTCTGCCACATCCCCCATGGCGCGGAGGTCTTACGCGTTGCCCTAATCGGAGCTGCGCTCAGAGTAACCCTCGTCTCCGCATTCCATCCAGGACCCCCTGACTGAAGGCACCGTGCCTCCTAGAGGACGGCGGCTTGGGTTCTTACTGCAATTCAAGTCCTGTTCCTTCTTTGGCACTGCAGGCAGCCCCAGGCCCAGAGGAGCAGCTACGGCCTTCCTTGGTTGAGACAGTTCGCTGGATGCGGGACTCCCTCCTTCGATCAGTTGACTCGGGGAAGGAAACCCAGGGTGACCGGTGTCTCCTGGGACTCGTCAGAAACCACAGGGATGTACGCTGAGTGTGCCCATGAACCCGGGGGCCTGCTGGAACTAGCCCTGCTTTCCCATTTGGAGGGCGGCATTCATGCCTGCCTTGACGCTCCCTGACATTCCCGGCTCCCGACGTGCCAGTGAGCCCTGGAAGAGTGCTTCGGGGAAAATTATGAGTTTGCTCTCTCTAAACCAGGGGCTTCCGCGGCCGCGGTGGCCGTCCGCACGGCAGGCTCTAGAGCCAAAGGGAACCTCAACGTGAGAACTGGCCTCCAGGTTAGGCCCTGAGGAGCCGCGCAGAAAGGGAGGCATGCAGCTCTTTCCGGGAGTTCTTAGTCGCTTTGCTCTCAAGGCAGTACACGCCCGGGGACTCCTAGGCCCCACGGGCGTGCAGCATTTTCCCGCCAAGGTCCCTGAGTGCCTCCAGACACCTGTGGGCCGGCTGAGCAACGTCGAGGTCCATTGGTTGATTCCCTCGGAGGGCCCCCGTGCGTGCCGAGTGCTGGGCAACCACACACTGCGCGTTCCTTGAGGAGCGCTACATCTCCAGAGCCCTCGAACGCCCTTCGGGACAACGTGGCTGGTGGGTGC
The DNA here is from genome assembly GCF_949774975.1 of Lagenorhynchus albirostris. Classification (NCBI taxonomy): domain Eukaryota; kingdom Metazoa; phylum Chordata; class Mammalia; order Artiodactyla; family Delphinidae; genus Lagenorhynchus; species Lagenorhynchus albirostris. The sequence continues at coordinate 89,418,726 of NC_083106.1, read as the reverse complement.
GAAGTGCCCAGGAAGACTCTGTCATGGCCCTTGTGTGAGCTGCCATGAGAGAACGCTGTGCTTGCAACACTGCGAGGCCCGCCCTCGTGCCTGAAGTCACCCTGCTCGAGGAGAAAGCACCTTAGCGTGCTGTGTGGCTCCCGGCACACCCGGCATGAAGCCACGCCTGGAAGTAAGGCCCTGGTTTGCCGTGCAGAAGCGGAGGCGTGCTGCAGTTTCCAGGAGGCGGTGGCCTCTGCTCTGCATACCTTGAACGGCAGCACGGCTTTCTGGACACCTGGGAGGCTAGCCGGGGCGCCCTGTTCCCGGCAGGAACACTGAGTAACCCCAGGCGCACCTGGGTCTGCTACGCACCATCCAGGCCCGTAGCCCCTTAGAGCCCCTCTGTGCACGCCGAGCGTAGGGAAACGCACTGCCCTCTCTTCTGGAGCTGCTTGGTTTCCTCAGCACTCGCACACGTTCACGAACACCGTTCTGCCACATCCCCCATGGCGCGGAGGTCTTACGCGTTGCCCTAATCGGAGCTGCGCTCAGAGTAACCCTCGTCTCCGCATTCCATCCAGGACCCCCTGACTGAAGGCACCGTGCCTCCTAGAGGACGGCGGCTTGGGTTCTTACTGCAATTCAAGTCCTGTTCCTTCTTTGGCACTGCAGGCAGCCCCAGGCCCAGAGGAGCAGCTACGGCCTTCCTTGGTTGAGACAGTTCGCTGGATGCGGGACTCCCTCCTTCGATCAGTTGACTCGGGGAAGGAAACCCAGGGTGAGCGGTGTCTCCTGGGACTCGTCAGAAACCACAGGGATGTACGCTGAGTGTGCCCATGAACCCGGGGGCCTGCTGGAACTAGCCCTGCTTTCCCATTTGGAGGGCGGCATTCATGCCTGCCTTGACGCTCCCTGACATTCCCGGCTCCCGACGTGCCAGTGAGCCCTGGAAGAGTGCTTCGGGGAAAATTATGAGTTTGCTCTCTCTAAACCAGGGGCTTCCGCGGCCGCGGTGGCCGTCCGCACGGCAGGCTCTAGAGCCAAAGGGAACCTCAACGTGAGAACTGGCCTCCAGGTTAGGCCCTGAGGAGCCGCGCAGAAAGGGAGGCATGCAGCTCTTTCCGGGAGTTCTTAGTCGCTTTGCTCTCAAGGCAGTACACGCCCGGGGACTCCTAGGCCCCACGGGTGTGCAGCATTTTCCCGCCAAGCTCCCTGAGTGCCTCCAGACACCTGTGGGCCGGCTGAGCAACGTCGAGGTCCATTGGTTGATTCCCTCGGAGGACCCCCGTGCGTGCCGAGTGCTGGGCAACCACACACTGCGCGTTCCTTGAGGAGGGCTACATCTCCAGAGCCCTCGAACGCCCTTCGGGACAACATGGCTGGTGGGTGCGAAGTGCCCAGGAAGACTCTGTCATGGCCCTTGTGTGAGCTGCCATGAGAGAACGCTGTGCTTGCAACACTGCGAGGCCCGCCCTCGTGCCTGAAGTCACCCTGCTCGAGGAGAAAGCACCTTAGCGTGCTGTGTGGCTCCCGGCACACCCGGCATGAAGCCACGCCTGGAAGTAAGGCCCTGGTTTGCCGTGCAGAAGCGGAGGCGTGCTGCAGTTTCCAGGAGGCGGTGGCCTCTGCTCTGCATACCTTGAACGGCAGCACGGCTTTCTGGACACCTGGGAGGCTAGCCGGGGCGCCCTGTTCCCGGCAGGAACACTGAGTAACCCCAGGCGCACCTGGGTCTGCTACGCACCATCCAGGCCCGTAGCCCCTTAGAGCCCCTCTGTGCACGCCGAGCGTAGGGAAACGCACTGCCCTCTCTTCTGGAGCTGCTTGGTTTCCTCAGCACTCGCACACGTTCACGAACACCGTTCTGCCACATCCCCCATGGCGCGGAGGTCTTACGCGTTGCCCTAATCGGAGCTGCGCTCAGAGTAACCCTCGTCTCCGCATTCCATCCAGGACCCCCTGACTGAAGGCACCGTGCCTCCTAGAGGACGGCGGCTTGGGTTCTTACTGCAATTCAAGTCCTGTTCCTTCTTTGGCACTGCAGGCAGCCCCAGGCCCAGAGGAGCAGCTACGGCCTTCCTTGCTTGAGACAGTTCGCTGGATGCGGGACTCCCTCCTTCGATCAGTTGACTCGGGGAAGGAAACCCAGGGTGAGCGGTGTCTCCTGGGACTCGTCAGAAACCACAGGGATGTACGCTGAGTGTGCCCATGAACCCGGGGGCCTGCTGGAACTAGCCCTGCTTTCCCATTTGGAGGGCGGCATTCATGCCTGCCTTGACGCTCCCTGACATTCCCGGCTCCCGACGGGCCAGTGAGCCCTGGAAGAGTGCTTCGGGGAAAATTATGTTTGCTCTCTCTAAACCAGGGGCTTCCGCGGCCGCGGTGGCCGTCCGCACGGCAGGCTCTAGAGCCAAAGGGAACCTCAACGTGAGAACTGGCCTCCAGGTTAGGCCCTGAGGAGCCGCGCAGAAAGGGAGGCATGCAGCTCTTTCCGGGAGTTCTTAGTCGCTTTGCTCTCAAGGCAGTACACGCCCGGGGACTCCTAGGCCCCACGGGCGTGCAGCATTTTCCCGCCAAGCTCCCTGAGTGCCTCCAGACACCTGTGGGCCGGCTGAGCAACGTCGAGGTCCATTGGTTGATTCCCTCGGAGGACCCCCGTGCGTGCCGAGTGCTGGGCAACCACACACTGCGCGTTCCTTGAGGAGGGCTACATCTCCAGAGCCCTCGAACGCCCTTCGGGACAACGTGGCTGGTGGGTGCGAAGTGCCCAGGAAGACTCTGTCATGGCCCTTGTGTGAGCTGCCATGAGAGAACGCTGTGCTTGCAACACTGCGAGGCCCGCCCTCGTGCCTGAAGTCACCCTGCTCGAGGAGAAAGCACCTTAGCGTGCTGTGTGGCTCCCGGCACACCCGGCATGAAGCCACGCCTGGAAGTAAGGCCCTGGTTTGCCGTGCAGAAGCGGAGGCGTGCTGCAGTTTCCAGGAGGCGGTGGCCTCTGCTCTGCATACCTTGAACGGCAGCACGGCTTTCTGGACACCTGGGAGGCTAGCCGGGGCGCCCTGTTCCCGGCAGGAACACTGAGTAACCCCAGGCGCACCTGGGTCTGCTACGCACCATCCAGGCCCGTAGCCCCTTAGAGCCCCTCTGTGCACGCCGAGCGTAGGGAAACGCACTGCCCTCTCTTCTGGAGCTGCTTGGTTTCCTCAGCACTCGCACACGTTCACGAACACCGTTCTGCCACATCCCCCATGGCGCGGAGGTCTTACGCGTTGCCCTAATCGGAGCTGCGCTCAGAGTAACCCTCGTCTCCGCATTCCATCCAGGACCCCCTGACTGAAGGCACCGTGCCTCCTAGAGGACGGCGGCTTGGGTTCTTACTGCAATTCAAGTCCTGTTCCTTCTTTGGCACTGCAGGCAGCCCCAGGCCCAGAGGAGCAGCTACGGCCTTCCTTGCTTGAGACAGTTCGCTGGATGCGGGACTCCCTCCTTCGATCAGTTGACTCGGGGAAGGAAACCCAGGGTGAGCGGTGTCTCCTGGGACTCGTCAGAAACCACAGGGATGTACGCTGAGTGTGCCCATGAACCCGGGGGCCTGCTGGAACTAGCCCTGCTTTCCCATTTGGAGGGCGGCATTCATGCCTGCCTTGACGCTCCCTGACATTCCCGGCTCCCGACGGGCCAGTGAGCCCTGGAAGAGTGCTTCGGGGAAAATTATGTTTGCTCTCTCTAAACCAGGGGCTTCCGCGGCCGCGGTGGCCGTCCGCACGGCAGGCTCTAGAGCCAAAGGGAACCTCAACGTGAGAACTGGCCTCCAGGTTAGGCCCTGAGGAGCCGCGCAGAAAGGGAGGCATGCAGCTCTTTCCGGGAGTTCTTAGTCGCTTTGCTCTCAAGGCAGTACACGCCCGGGGACTCCTAGGCCCCACGGGTGTGCAGCATTTTCCCGCCAAGCTCCCTGAGTGCCTCCAGACACCTGTGGGCCGGCTGAGCAACGTCGAGGTCCATTGGTTGATTCCCTCGGAGGACCCCCGTGCGTGCCGAGTGCTGGGCAACCACACACTGCGCGTTCCTTGAGGAGGGCTACATCTCCAGAGCCCTCGAACGCCCTTCGGGACAACGTGGCTGGTGGGTGCGAAGTGCCCAGGAAGACTCTGTCATGGCCCTTGTGTGAGCTGCCATGAGAGAACGCTGTGCTTGCAACACTGCGAGGCCCGCCCTCGTGCCTGAAGTCACCCTGCTCGAGGAGAAAGCACCTTAGCGTGCTGTGTGGCTCCCGGCACACCCGGCATGAAGCCACGCCTGGAAGTAAGGCCCTGGTTTGCCGTGCAGAAGCGGAGGCGTGCTGCAGTTTCCAGGAGGCGGTGGCCTCTGCTCTGCATACCTTGAACGGCAGCACGGCTTTCTGGACACCTGGGAGGCTAGCCGGGGCGCCCTGTTCCCGGCAGGAACACTGAGTAACCCCAGGCGCACCTGGGTCTGCTACGCACCATCCAGGCCCGTAGCCCCTTAGAGCCCCTCTGTGCACGCCGAGCGTAGGGAAACGCACTGCCCTCTCTTCTGGAGCTGCTTGGTTTCCTCAGCACTCGCACACGTTCACGAACACCGTTCTGCCACATCCCCCATGGCGCGGAGGTCTTACGCGTTGCCCTAATCGGAGCTGCGCTCAGAGTAACCCTCGTCTCCGCATTCCATCCAGGACCCCCTGACTGAAGGCACCGTGCCTCCTAGAGGACGGTGGCTTGGGTTCTTACTGCAATTCAAGTCCTGTTCCTTCTTTGGCACGGCAGGCCGCCCCAGGCCCAGAGGAGCAGCTACGGCCTTCCTTGGTTGAGACAGTTCGCTGGATGCGGGACTCCCTCCTTCGATCAGTTGACTCGGGGAAGGAAACCCAGGGTGAGCGGTGTCTCCTGGGACTCGTCAGAAACCACAGGGATGTACGCTGAGTGTGCCCATGAACCCGGGGGCCTGCTGGAACTAGCCCTGCTTTCCCATTTGGAGGGCGGCATTCATGCCTGCCTTGACGCTCCCTGACATTCCCGGCTCCCGACGGGCCAGTGAGCCCTGGAAGAGTGCTTCGGGGAAAATTATGAGTTTGCTCTCTCTAAACCAGGGGCTTCCGCGGCCGCGGTGGCCGTCCGCACGGCAGGCTCTAGAGCCAAAGGGAACCTCAACGTGAGAACTGGCCTCCAGGTTAGGCCCTGAGGAGCCGCGCAGAAAGGGAGGCATGCAGCTCTTTCCGGGAGTTCTTAGTCGCTTTGCTCTCAAGGCAGTACACGCCCGGGGACTCCTAGGCCCCACGGGTGTGCAGCATTTTCCCGCCAAGCTCCCTGAGTGCCTCCAGACACCTGTGGGCCGGCTGAGCAACGTCGAGGTCCATTGGTTGATTCCCTCGGAGGACCCCCGTGTGTGCCGAGTGCTGGGCAACCACACACTGCGCGTTCCTTGAGGAGGGCTACATCTCCAGAGCCCTCGAACGCCCTTCGGGACAACGTGGCTGGTGGGTGCGAAGTGCCCAGGAAGACTCTGTCATGGCCCTTGTGTGAGCTGCCATGAGAGAACGCTGTGCTTGCAACACTGCGAGGCCCGCCCTCGTGCCTGAAGTCACCCTGCTCGAGGAGAAAGCACCTTAGCGTGCTGTGTGGCTCCCGGCACACCCGGCATGAAGCCACGCCTGGAAGTAAGGCCCTGGTTTGCCGTGCAGAAGCGGAGGCGTGCTGCAGTTTCCAGGAGGCGGTGGCCTCTGCTCTGCATACCTTGAACGGCAGCACGGCTTTCTGGACACCTGGGAGGCTAGCCGGGGCGCCCTGTTCCCGGCAGGAACACTGAGTAACCCCAGGCGCACCTGGGTCTGCTACGCACCATCCAGGCCCGTAGCCCCTTAGAGCCCCTCTGTGCACGCCGAGCGTAGGGAAACGCACTGCCCTCTCTTCTGGAGCTGCTTGGTTTCCTCAGCACTCGCACACGTTCACGAACACCGTTCTGCCACATCCCCCATGGCGCGGAGGTCTTACGCGTTGCCCTAATCGGAGCTGCGCTCAGAGTAACCCTCGTCTCCGCATTCCATCCAGGACCCCCTGACTGAAGGCACCGTGCCTCCTAGAGGACGGCGGCTTGGGTTCTTACGGCAATTCAAGTCCTGTTCCTTCTTTGGCACTGCAGGCAGCCCCAGGCCCAGAGGAGCAGCTACGGCCTTCCTTGGTTGAGACAGTTCGCTGGATGCGGGACTCCCTCCTTCGATCAGTTGACTCGGGGAAGGAAACCCAGGGTGACCGGTGTCTCCTGGGACTCGTCAGAAACCACAGGGATGTACGCTGAGTGTGCCCATGAACCCGGGGGCCTGCTGGAACTAGCCCTGCTTTCCCATTTGGAGGGCGGCATTCATGCCTGCCTTGACGCTCCCTGACATTCCCGGCTCCCGACGGGCCAGTGAGCCCTGGAAGAGTGCTTCGGGGAAAATTATGAGTTTGCTCTCTCTAAACCAGGGGCTTCCGCGGCCGCGGTGGCCGTCCGCACGGCAGGCTCTAGAGCCAAAGGGAACCTCAACGTGAGAACTGGCCTCCAGGTTAGGCCCTGAGGAGCCGCGCAGAAAGGGAGGCATGCAGCTCTTTCCGGGAGTTCTTAGTCGCTTTGCTCTCAAGGCAGTACACGCCCGGGGACTCCTAGGCCCCACGGGTGTGCAGCATTTTCCCGCCAAGCTCCCTGAGTGCCTCCAGACACCTGTGGGCCGGCTGAGCAACGTCGAGGTCCATTGGTTGATTCCCTCGGAGGACCCCCGTGCGTGCCGAGTGCTGGGCAACCACACACTGCGCGTTCCTTGAGGAGGGCTACATCTCCAGAGCCCTCGAACGCCCTTCGGGACAACGTGGCTGGTGGGTGCGAAGTGCCCAGGAAGACTCTGTCATGGCCCTTGTGTGAGCTGCCATGAGAGAACGCTGTGCTTGCAACACTGCGAGGCCCGCCCTCGTGCCTGAAGTCACCCTGCTCGAGGAGAAAGCACCTTAGCGTGCTGTGTGGCTCCCGGCACACCCGGCATGAAGCCACGCCTGGAAGTAAGGCCCTGGTTTGCCGTGCAGAAGCGGAGGCGTGCTGCAGTTTCCAGGAGGCGGTGGCCTCTGCTCTGCATACCTTGAACGGCAGCACGGCTTTCTGGACACCTGGGAGGCTAGCCGGGGCGCCCTGTTCCCGGCAGGAACACTGAGTAACCCCAGGCGCACCTGGGTCTGCTACGCACCATCCAGGCCCGTAGCCCCTTAGAGCCCCTCTGTGCACGCCGAGCGTAGGGAAACGCACTGCCCTCTCTTCTGGAGCTGCTTGGTTTCCTCAGCACTCGCACACGTTCACGAACACCGTTCTGCCACATCCCCCATGGCGCGGAGGTCTTACGCGTTGCCCTAATCGGAGCTGCGCTCAGAGTAACCCTCGTCTCCGCATTCCATCCAGGACCCCCTGACTGAAGGCACCGTGCCTCCTAGAGGACGGCGGCTTGGGTTCTTACTGCAATTCAAGTCCTGTTCCTTCTTTGGCACGGCAGGCCGCCCCAGGCCCAGAGGAGCAGCTACGGCCTTCCTTGGTTGAGACAGTTCGCTGGATGCGGGACTCCCTCCTTCGATCAGTTGACTCGGGGAAGGAAACCCAGGGTGACCGGTGTCTCCTGGGACTCGTCAGAAACCACAGGGATGTACGCTGAGTGTGCCCATGAACCCGGGGGCCTGCTGGAACTAGCCCTGCTTTCCCATTTGGAGGGCGGCATTCATGCCTGCCTTGACGCTCCCTGACATTCCCGGCTCCCGACGTGCCAGTGAGCCCTGGAAGAGTGCTTCGGGGAAAATTATGAGTTTGCTCTCTCTAAACCAGGGGCTTCCGCGGCCGCGGTGGCCGTCCGCACGGCAGGCTCTAGAGCCAAAGGGAACCTCAACGTGAGAACTGGCCTCCAGGTTAGGCCCTGAGGAGCCGCGCAGAAAGGGAGGCATGCAGCTCTTTCCGGGAGTTCTTAGTCGCTTTGCTCTCAAGGCAGTACACGCCCGGGGACTCCTAGGCCCCACGGGCGTGCAGCATTTTCCCGCCAAGGTCCCTGAGTGCCTCCAGACACCTGTGGGCCGGCTGAGCAACGTCGAGGTCCATTGGTTGATTCCCTCGGAGGGCCCCCGTGCGTGCCGAGCGCTGGGCAACCACACACTGCGCGTTCCTTGAGGAGCGCTACATCTCCAGAGCCCTCGAACGCCCTTCGGGACAACGTGGCTGGTGGGTGCGAAGTGCCCAGGAAGACTCTGTCATGGCCCTTGTGTGAGCTGCCATGAGAGAACGCTGTGCTTGCAACACTGCGAGGCCCGCCCTCGTGCCTGAAGTCACCCTGCTCGAGGAGAAAGCACCTTAGCGTGCTGTGTGGCTCCCGGCACACCCGGCATGAAGCCACGCCTGGAAGTAAGGCCCTGGTTTGCCGTGCAGAAGCGGAGGCGTGCTGCAGTTTCCAGGAGGCGGTGGCCTCTGCTCTGCATACCTTGAACGGCAGCACGGCTTTCTGGACACCTGGGAGGCTAGCCGGGGCGCCCTGTTCCCGGCAGGAACACTGAGTAACCCCAGGCGCACCTGGGTCTGCTACGCACCATCCAGGCCCGTAGCCCCTTAGAGCCCCTCTGTGCACGCCGAGCGTAGGGAAACGCACTGCCCTCTCTTCTGGAGCTGCTTGGTTTCCTCAGCACTCGCACACGTTCACGAACACCGTTCTGCCACATCCCCCATGGCGCGGAGGTCTTACGCGTTGCCCTAATCGGAGCTGCGCTCAGAGTAACCCTCGTCTCCGCATTCCATCCAGGACCCCCTGACTGAAGGCACCGTGCCTCCTAGAGGACGGCGGCTTGGGTTCTTACTGCAATTCAAGTCCTGTTCCTTCTTTGGCACTGCAGGCAGCCCCAGGCCCAGAGGAGCAGCTACGGCCTTCCTTGCTTGAGACAGTTCGCTGGATGCGGGACTCCCTCCTTCGATCAGTTGACTCGGGGAAGGAAACCCAGGGTGAGCGGTGTCTCCTGGGACTCGTCAGAAACCACAGGGATGTACGCTGAGTGTGCCCATGAACCCGGGGGCCTGCTGGAACTAGCCCTGCTTTCCCATTTGGAGGGCGGCATTCATGCCTGCCTTGACGCTCCCTGACATTCCCGGCTCCCGACGTGCCAGTGAGCCCTGGAAGAGTGCTTCGGGGAAAATTATGAGTTTGCTCTCTCTAAACCAGGGGCTTCCGCGGCCGCGGTGGCCGTCCGCACGGCAGGCTCTAGAGCCAAAGGGAACCTCAACGTGAGAACTGGCCTCCAGGTTAGGCCCTGAGGAGCCGCGCAGAAAGGGAGGCATGCAGCTCTTTCCGGGAGTTCTTAGTCGCTTTGCTCTCAAGGCAGTACACGCCCGGGGACTCCTAGGCCCCACGGGTGTGCAGCATTTTCCCGCCAAGCTCCCTGAGTGCCTCCAGACACCTGTGGGCCGGCTGAGCAACGTCGAGGTCCATTGGTTGATTCCCTCGGAGGACCCCCGTGCGTGCCGAGTGCTGGGCAACCACACACTGCGCGTTCCTTGAGGAGGGCTACATCTCCAGAGCCCTCGAACGCCCTTCGGGACAACATGGCTGGTGGGTGTGAAGTGCCCAGGAAGACTCTGTCATGGCCCTTGTGTGAGCTGCCATGAGAGAACGCTGTGCTTGCAACACTGCGAGGCCCGCCCTCGTGCCTGAAGTCACCCTGCTCGAGGAGAAAGTCAGCACCTTAGCGTGCTGTGTGGCTCCCGGCACACCCGGCATGAAGCCACGCCTGGAAGTAAGGCCCTGGTTTGCCGTGCAGAAGCGGAGGCGTGCTGCAGTTTCCAGGAGGCGGTGGCCTCTGCTCTGCATACCTTGAACGGCAGCACGGCTTTCTGGACACCTGGGAGGCTAGCCGGGGCGCCCTGTTCCCGGCAGGAACACTGAGTAACCCCAGGCGCACCTGGGTCTGCTACGCACCATCCAGGCCCGTAGCCCCTTAGAGCCCCTCTGTGCACGCCGAGCGTAGGGAAACGCACTGCCCTCTCTTCTGGAGCTGCTTGGTTTCCTCAGCACTCGCACACGTTCACGAACACCGTTCTGCCACATCCCCCATGGCGCGGAGGTCTTACGCGTTGCCCTAATCAGAGCTGCGCTCAGAGTAACCCTCGTCTCCGCATTCCATCCAGGACCCCCTGACTGAAGGCACCGTGCCTCCTAGAGGACGGCGGCTTGGGTTCTTACTGCAATTCAAGTCCTGTTCCTTCTTTGGCACTGCAGGCAGCCCCAGGCCCAGAGGAGCAGCTACGGCCTTCCTTGCTTGAGACAGTTCGCTGGATGCGGGACTCCCTCCTTCGATCAGTTGACTCGGGGAAGGAAACCCAGGGTGACCGGTGTCTCCTGGGACTCGTCAGAAACCACAGGGATGTACGCTGAGTGTGCCCATGAACCCGGGGGCCTGCTGGAACTAGCCCTGCTTTCCCATTTGGAGGGCGGCATTCATGCCTGCCTTGACGCTCCCTGACATTCCCGGCTCCCGACGGGCCAGTGAGCCCTGGAAGAGTGCTTCGGGGAAAATTATGAGTTTGCTCTCTCTAAACCAGGGGCTTCCGCGGCCGCGGTGGCCGTCCGCACGGCAGGCTCTAGAGCCAAAGGGAACCTCAACGTGAGAACTGGCCTCCAGGTTAGGCCCTGAGGAGCCGCGCAGAAAGGGAGGCATGCAGCTCTTTCCGGGAGTTCTTAGTCGCTTTGCTCTCAAGGCAGTACACGCCCGGGGACTCCTAGGCCCCACGGGTGTGCAGCATTTTCCCGCCAAGCTCCCTGAGTGCCTCCAGACACCTGTGGGCCGGCTGAGCAACGTCGAGGTCCATTGGTTGATTCCCTCGGAGGACCCCCGTGTGTGCCGAGTGCTGGGCAACCACACACTGCGCGTTCCTTGAGGAGGGCTACATCTCCAGAGCCCTCGAACGCCCTTCGGGACAACATGGCTGGTGGGTGCGAAGTGCCCAGGAAGACTCTGTCATGGCCCTTGTGTGAGCTGCCATGAGAGAACGCTGTGCTTGCAACACTGCGAGGCCCGCCCTCGTGCCTGAAGTCACCCTGCTCGAGGAGAAAGCACCTTAGCGTGCTGTGTGGCTCCCGGCACACCCTGCATGAAGCCACGCCTGGAAGTAAGGCCCTGGTTTGCCGTGCAGAAGCGGAGGCGTGCTGCAGTTTCCAGGAGGCGGTGGCCTCTGCTCTGCATACCTTGAACGGCAGCACGGCTTTCTGGACACCTGGGAGGCTAGCCGGGGCGCCCTGTTCCCGGCAGGAACACTGAGTAACCCCAGGCGCACCTGGGTCTGCTACGCACCATCCAGGCCCGTAGCCCCTTAGAGCCCCTCTGTGCACGCCGAGCGTAGGGAAACGCACTGCCCTCTCTTCTGGAGCTGCTTGGTTTCCTCAGCACTCGCACACGTTCACGAACACCGTTCTGCCACATCCCCCATGGCGCGGAGGTCTTACGCGTTGCCCTAATCGGAGCTGCGCTCAGAGTAACCCTCGTCTCCGCATTCCATCCAGGACCCCCTGACTGAAGGCACCGTGCCTCCTAGAGGACGGCGGCTTGGGTTCTTACTGCAATTCAAGTCCTGTTCCTTCTTTGGCACTGCAGGCAGCCCTAGGCCCAGAGGAGCAGCTACGGCCTTCCTTGCTTGAGACAGTTCGCTGGATGCGGGACTCCCTCCTTCGATCAGTTGACTCGGGGAAGGAAACCCAGGGTGAGCGGTGTCTCCTGGGACTCGTCAGAAACCACAGGGATGTACGCTGAGTGTGCCCATGAACCCGGGGGCCTGCTGGAACTAGCCCTGCTTTCCCATTTGGAGGGCGGCATTCATGCCTGCCTTGACGCTCCCTGACATTCCCGGCTCCCGACGTGCCAGTGAGCCCTGGAAGAGTGCTTCGGGGAAAATTATGAGTTTGCTCTCTCTAAACCAGGGGCTTCCGCGGCCGCGGTGGCCGTCCGCACGGCAGGCTCTAGAGCCAAAGGGAACCTCAACGTGAGAACTGGCCTCCAGGTTAGGCCCTGAGGAGCCGCGCAGAAAGGGAGGCATGCAGCTCTTTCCGGGAGTTCTTAGTCGCTTTGCTCTCAAGGCAGTACACGCCCGGGGACTCCTAGGCCCCACGGGCGTGCAGCATTTCCCCGCCAAGGTCCCTGAGTGCCTCCAGACACCTGCGGGCCGGCTGAGCAACGTCGAGGTCCATTGGTTGATTCCCTCGGAGGGCCCCCGTGCGTGCCGAGCGCTGGGCAACCACACACTGCGCGTTCCTTGAGGAGCGCTACATCTCCAGAGCCCTCGAACGCCCTTCGGGACAACGTGGCTGGTGGGTGCGAAGTGCCCAGGAAGACTCTGTCATGGCCCTTGTGTGAGCTGCCATGAGAGAACGCTGTGCTTGCAACACTGCGAGGCCCGCCCTCGTGCCTGAAGTCACCCTGCTCGAGGAGAAAGTCAGCACCTTAGCGTGCTGTGTGGCTCCCGGCACACCCGGCATGAAGCCACGCCTGGAAGTAAGGCCCTGGTTTGCCGTGCAGAAGCGGAGGCGTGCTGCAGTTTCCAGGAGGCGGTGGCCTCTGCGCTGCATACCTTGAACGGCAGCACGGCTTTCTGGACACCTGGGAGGCTAGCCGGGGCGCCCTGTTCCCGGCAGGAACACTGAGTAACCCCAGGCGCACCTGGGTCTGCTACGCACCATCCAGGCCCGTAGCCCCTTAGAGCCCCTCTGTGCACGCCGAGCGTAGGGAAACGCACTGCCCTCTCTTCTGGAGCAGCTTGGTTTCCTCAGCACTCGCACACGTTCACGAACACCGTTCTGCCACATCCCCCATGGCGCGGAGGTCTTACGCGTTGCCCTAATCGGAGCTGCGCTCAGAGTAACCCTCGTCTCCGCATTCCATCCAGGACCCCCTGACTGAAGGCACCGTGCCTCCTAGAGGACGGCGGCTTGGGTTCTTACTGCAATTCAAGTCCTGTTCCTTCTTTGGCACTGCAGGCAGCCCCAGGCCCAGAGGAGCAGCTACGGCCTTCCTTGCTTGAGACAGTTCGCTGGATGCGGGACTCCCTCCTTCGATCAGTTGACTCGGGGAAGGAAACCCAGGGTGACCGGTGTCTCCTGGGACTCGTCAGAAACCACAGGGATGTACGCTGAGTGTGCCCATGAACCCGGGGGCCTGCTGGAACTAGCCCTGCTTTCCCATTTGGAGGGCGGCATTCATGCCTGCCTTGACGCTCCCTGACATTCCCGGCTCCCGACGTGCCAGTGAGCCCTGGAAGAGTGCTTCGGGGAAAATTATGAGTTTGCTCTCTCTAAACCAGGGGCTTCCGCGGCCGCGGTGGCCGTCCGCACGGCAGGCTCTAGAGCCAAAGGGAACCTCAACGTGAGAACTGGCCTCCAGGTTAGGCCCTGAGGAGCCGCGCAGAAAGGGAGGCATGCAGCTCTTTCCGGGAGTTCTTAGTCGCTTTGCTCTCAAGGCAGTACACGCCCGGGGACTCCTAGGCCCCACGGGTGTGCAGCATTTTCCCGCCAAGGTCCCTGAGTGCCTCCAGACACCTGTGGGCCGGCTGAGCAACGTCGAGGTCCATTGGTTGATTCCCTCGGAGGGCCCCCGTGCGTGCCGAGTGCTGGGCAACCACACACTGTGCGTTCCTTGAGGAGCGCTACATCTCCAGAGCCCTCGAACGCCCTTCGGGACAACATGGCTGGTGGGTGCGAAGTGCCCAGGAAGACTCTGTCATGGCCCTTGTGTGAGCTGCCATGAGAGAACGCTGTGCTTGCAACACTGCGAGGCCCACCCTCGTGCCTGAAGTCACCCTGCTCGAGGAGAAAGTCAGCACCTTAGCGTGCTGTGTGGCTCCCGGCACACCCGGCATGAAGCCACGCCTGGAAGTAAGGCCCTGGTTTGCCGTGCAGAAGCGGAGGCGTGCTGCAGTTTCCAGGAGGCGGTGGCCTCTGCGCTGCATACCTTGAACGGCAGCACGGCTTTCTGGACACCTGGGAGGCTAGCCGGGGCGCCCTGTTCCCGGCAGGAACACTGAGTAACCCCAGGCGCACCTGGGTCTGCTACGCACCATCCAGGCCCGTAGCCCCTTAGAGCCCCTCTGTGCACGCCGAGCGTAGGGAAACGCACTGCCCTCTCTTCTGGAGCAGCTTGGTTTCCTCAGCACTCGCACACGTTCACGAACACCGTTCTGCCACATCCCCCATGGCGCGGAGGTCTTACGCGTTGCCCTAATCGGAGCTGCGCTCAGAGTAACCCTCGTCTCCGCATTCCATCCAGGACCCCCTGACTGAAGGCACCGTGCCTCCTAGAGGACGGCGGCTTGGGTTCTTTCTGCAATTCAAGTCCTGTTCCTTCTTTGGCACTGCAGGCAGCCCCAGGCCCAGAGGAGCAGCTACGGCCTTCCTTGCTTGAGACAGTTCGCTGGATGCGGGACTCCCTCCTTCGATCAGTTGACTCGGGGAAGGAAACCCAGGGTGACCGGTGTCTCCTGGGACTCGTCAGAAACCACAGGGATGTACGCTGAGTGTGCCCATGAACCCGGGGGCCTGCTGGAACTAGCCCTGCTTTCCCATTTGGAGGGCGGCATTCATGCCTGCCTTGACGCTCCCTGACATTCCCGGCTCCCGACGTGCCAGTGAGCCCTGGAAGAGTGCTTCGGGGAAAATTATGAGTTTGCTCTCTCTAAACCAGGGGCTTCCGCGGCCGCGCTGGCCGTCCGCACGGCAGGCTCTAGAGCCAAAGGGAACCTCAACGTGAGAACTGGCCTCCAGGTTAGGCCCTGAGGAGCCGCGCAGAAAGGGAGGCATGCAGCTCTTTCCGGGAGTTCTTAGTCGCTTTGCTCTCAAGGCAGTACACGCCCGGGGACTCCTAGGCCCCACGGGTGTGCAGCATTTTCCCGCCAAGCTCCCTGAGTGCCTCCAGACACCTGTGGGCCGGCTGAGCAACGTCGAGGTCCATTGGTTGATTCCCTCGGAGGACCCCCGTGCGTGCCGAGTGCTGGGCAACCACACACTGCGCGTTCCTTGAGGAGGGCTACATCTCCAGAGCCCTCGAACGCCCTTCGGGACAACATGGCTGGTGGGTGCGAAGTGCCCAGGAAGACTCTGTCATGGCCCTTGTGTGAGCTGCCATGAGAGAACGCTGTGCTTGCAACACTGCGAGGCCCGCCCTCGTGCCTGAAGTCACCCTGCTCGAGGAGAAAGTCAGCACCTTAGCGTGCTGTGTGGCTCCCGGCACACCCGGCATGAAGCCACGCCTGGAAGTAAGGCCCTGGTTTGCCGTGCAGAAGCGGAGGCGTGCTGCAGTTTCCAGGAGGCGGTGGCCTCTGCTCTGCATACCTTGAACGGCAGCACGGCTTTCTGGACACCTGGGAGGCTAGCCGGGGCGCCCTGTTCCCGGCAGGAACACTGAGTAACCCCAGGCGCACCTGGGTCTGCTACGCACCATCCAGGCCCGTAGCCCCTTAGAGCCCCTCTGTGCACGCCGAGCGTAGGGAAACGCACTGCCCTCTCTTCTGGAGCTGCTTGGTTTCCTCAGCACTCGCACACGTTCACGAACACCGTTCTGCCACATCCCCCATGGCGCGGAGGTCTTACGCGTTGCCCTAATCGGAGCTGCGCTCAGAGTAACCCTCGTCTCCGCATTCCATCCAGGACCCCCTGACTGAAGGCACCGTGCCTCCTAGAGGACGGCGGCTTGGGTTCTTACTGCAATTCAAGTCCTGTTCCTTCTTTGGCACTGCAGGCAGCCCCAGGCCCAGAGGAGCAGCTACGGCCTTCCTTGCTTGAGACAGTTCGCTGGATGCGGGACTCCCTCCTTCGATCAGTTGACTCGGGGAAGGAAACCCAGGGTGAGCGGTGTCTCCTGGGACTCGTCAGAAACCACAGGGATGTACGCTGAGTGTGCCCATGAACCCGGGGGCCTGCTGGAACTAGCCCTGCTTTCCCATTTGGAGGGCGGCATTCATGCCTGCCTTGACGCTCCCTGACATTCCCGGCTCCCGACGTGCCAGTGAGCCCTGGAAGAGTGCTTCGGGGAAAATTATGAGTTTGCTCTCTCTAAACCAGGGGCTTCCGCGGCCGCGGTGGCCGTCCGCACGGCAGGCTCTAGAGCCAAAGGGAACCTCAACGTGAGAACTGGCCTCCAGGTTAGGCCCTGAGGAGCCGCGCAGAAAGGGAGGCATGCAGCTCTTTCCGGGAGTTCTTAGTCGCTTTGCTCTCAAGGCAGTACACGCCCGGGGACTCCTAGGCCCCACGGGCGTGCAGCATTTTCCCGCCAAGCTCCCTGAGTGCCTCCAGACACCTGTGGGCCGGCTGAGCAACGTCGAGGTCCATTGGTTGATTCCCTCGGAGGGCCCCCGTGCGTGCCGAGCGCTGGGCAACCACACACTGCGCGTTCCTTGAGGAGCGCTACATCTCCAGAGCCCTCGAACGCCCTTCGGGACAACGTGGCTGGTGGGTGCGAAGTGCCCAGGAAGACTCTGTCATGGCCCTTGTGTGAGCTGCCATGAGAGAACGCTGTGCTTGCAACACTGCGAGGCCCGCCCTCGTGCCTGAAGTCACCCTGCTCGAGGAGAAAGCACCTTAGCGTGCTGTGTGGCTCCCGGCACACCCGGCATGAAGCCACGCCTGGAAGTAAGGCCCTGGTTTGCCGTGCAGAAGCGGAGGCGTGCTGCAGTTTCCAGGAGGCGGTGGCCTCTGCTCTGCATACCTTGAACGGCAGCACGGCTTTCTGGACACCTGGGAGGCTAGCCGGGGCGCCCTGTTCCCGGCAGGAACACTGAGTAACCCCAGGCGCACCTGGGTCTGCTACGCACCATCCAGGCCCGTAGCCCCTTAGAGCCCCTCTGTGCACGCCGAGCGTAGGGAAACGCACTGCCCTCTCTTCTGGAGCTGCTTGGTTTCCTCAGCACTCGCACACGTTCACGAACACCGTTCTGCCACATCCCCCATGGCGCGGAGGTCTTACGCGTTGCCCTAATCGGAGCTGCGCTCAGAGTAACCCTCGTCTCCGCATTCCATCCAGGACCCCCTGACTGAAGGCACCGTGCCTCCTAGAGGACGGCGGCTTGGGTTCTTACTGCAATTCAAGTCCTGTTCCTTCTTTGGCACTGCAGGCAGCCCCAGGCCCAGAGGAGCAGCTACGGCCTTCCTTGCTTGAGACAGTTCGCTGGATGCGGGACTCCCTCCTTCGATCAGTTGACTCGGGGAAGGAAACCCAGGGTGAGCGGTGTCTCCTGGGACTCGTCAGAAACCACAGGGATGTACGCTGAGTGTGCCCATGAACCCGGGGGCCTGCTGGAACTAGCCCTGCTTTCCCATTTGGAGGGCGGCATTCATGCCTGCCTTGACGCTCCCTGACATTCCCGGCTCCCGACGTGCCAGTGAGCCCTGGAAGAGTGCTTCGGGGAAAATTATGAGTTTGCTCTCTCTAAACCAGGGGCTTCCGCGGCCGCGGTGGCCGTCCGCACGTCAGGCTCTAGAGCCAAAGGGAACCTCAACGTGAGAACTGGCCTCCAGGTTAGGCCCTGAGGAGCCGCGCAGAAAGGGAGGCATGCAGCTCTTTCCGGGAGTTCTTAGTCGCTTTGCTCTCAAGGCAGTACACGCCCGGGGACTCCTAGGCCCCACGGGCGTGCAGCATTTCCCCGCCAAGGTCCCTGAGTGCCTCCAGACACCTGTGGGCCGGCTGAGCAACGTCGAGGTCCATTGGTTGATTCCCTCGGAGGGCCCCCGTGCGTGCCGAGCGCTGGGCAACCACACACTGCGCGTTCCTTGAGGAGCGCTACATCTCCAGAGCCCTCGAACGCCCTTCGGGACAACGTGGCTGGTGGGTGCGAAGTGCCCAGGAAGACTCTGTCATGGCCCTTGTGTGAGCTGCCATGAGAGAACGCTGTGCTTGCAACACTGCGAGGCCCACCCTCGTGCCTGAAGTCACCCTGCTCGAGGAGAAAGTCAGCACCTTAGCGTGCTGTGTGGCTCCCGGCACACCCGGCATGAAGCCACGCCTGGAAGTAAGGCCCTGGTTTGCCGTGCAGAAGCGGAGGCGTGCTGCAGTTTCCAGGAGGCGGTGGCCTCTGCGCTGCATACCTTGAACGGCAGCACGGCTTTCTGGACACCTGGGAGGCTAGCCGGGGCGCCCTGTTCCCGGCAGGAACACTGAGTAACCCCAGGCGCACCTGGGTCTGCTACGCACCATCCAGGCCCGTAGCCCCTTAGAGCCCCTCTGTGCACGCCGAGCGTAGGGAAACGCACTGCCCTCTCTTCTGGAGCAGCTTGGTTTCCTCAGCACTCGCACACGTTCACGAACACCGTTCTGCCACATCCCCCATGGCGCGGAGGTCTTACGCGTTGCCCTAATCGGAGCTGCGCTCAGAGTAACCCTCGTCTCCGCATTCCATCCAGGACCCCCTGACTGAAGGCACCGTGCCTCCTAGAGGACGGCGGCTTGGGTTCTTACTGCAATTCAAGTCCTGTTCCTTCTTTGGCACTGCAGGCAGCCCCAGGCCCAGAGGAGCAGCTACGGCCTTCCTTGGTTGAGACAGTTCGCTGGATGCGGGACTCCCTCCTTCGATCAGTTGACTCGGGGAAGGAAACCCAGGGTGAGCGGTGTCTCCTGGGACTCGTCAGAAACCACAGGGATGTACGCTGAGTGTGCCCATGAACCCGGGGGCCTGCTGGAACTAGCCCTGCTTTCCCATTTGGAGGGCGGCATTCATGCCTGCCTTGACGCTCCCTGACATTCCCGGCTCCCGACGTGCCAGTGAGCCCTGGAAGAGTGCTTCGGGGAAAATTATGAGTTTGCTCTCTCTAAACCAGGGGCTTCCGCGGCCGCGGTGGCCGTCCGCACGGCAGGCTCTAGAGCCAAAGGGAACCTCAACGTGAGAACTGGCCTCCAGGTTAGGCCCTGAGGAGCCGCGCAGAAAGGGAGGCATGCAGCTCTTTCCGGGAGTTCTTAGTCGCTTTGCTCTCAAGGCAGTACACGCCCGGGGACTCCTAGGCCCCACGGGCGTGCAGCATTTTCCCGCCAAGCTCCCTGAGTGCCTCCAGACACCTGTGGGCCGGCTGAGCAACGTCGAGGTCCATTGGTTGATTCCCTCGGAGGGCCCCCGTGCGTGCCGAGCGCTGGGCAACCACACACTGCGCGTTCCTTGAGGAGCGCTACATCTCCAGAGCCCTCGAACGCCCTTCGGGACAACGTGGCTGGTGGGTGCGAAGTGCCCAGGAAGACTCTGT
Organism: Lagenorhynchus albirostris; assembly: GCF_949774975.1. Classification (NCBI taxonomy): domain Eukaryota; kingdom Metazoa; phylum Chordata; class Mammalia; order Artiodactyla; family Delphinidae; genus Lagenorhynchus; species Lagenorhynchus albirostris. The sequence goes on along the minus strand of NC_083106.1, from coordinate 89,399,480 downwards.
CATGGCCCTTGTGTGAGCTGCCATGAGAGAACGCTGTGCTTGCAACACTGCGAGGCCCACCCTCGTGCCTGAAGTCACCCTGCTCGAGGAGAAAGTCAGCACCTTAGCGTGCTGTGTGGCTCCCGGCACACCCGGCATGAAGCCACGCCTGGAAGTAAGGCCCTGGTTTGCCGTGCAGAAGCGGAGGCGTGCTGCAGTTTCCAGGAGGCGGTGGCCTCTGCGCTGCATACCTTGAACGGCAGCACGGCTTTCTGGACACCTGGGAGGCTAGCCGGGGCGCCCTGTTCCCGGCAGGAACACTGAGTAACCCCAGGCGCACCTGGGTCTGCTACGCACCATCCAGGCCCGTAGCCCCTTAGAGCCCCTCTGTGCACGCCGAGCGTAGGGAAACGCACTGCCCTCTCTTCTGGAGCAGCTTGGTTTCCTCAGCACTCGCACACGTTCACGAACACCGTTCTGCCACATCCCCCATGGCGCGGAGGTCTTACGCGTTGCCCTAATCGGAGCTGCGCTCAGAGTAACCCTCGTCTCCGCATTCCATCCAGGACCCCCTGACTGAAGGCACCGTGCCTCCTAGAGGACGGCGGCTTGGGTTCTTACTGCAATTCAAGTCCTGTTCCTTCTTTGGCACTGCAGGCAGCCCCAGGCCCAGAGGAGCAGCTACGGCCTTCCTTGCTTGAGACAGTTCGCTGGATGCGGGACTCCCTCCTTCGATCAGTTGACTCGGGGAAGGAAACCCAGGGTGAGCGGTGTCTCCTGGGACTCGTCAGAAACCACAGGGATGTACGCTGAGTGTGCCCATGAACCCGGGGGCCTGCTGGAACTAGCCCTGCTTTCCCATTTGGAGGGCGGCATTCATGCCTGCCTTGACGCTCCCTGACATTCCCGGCTCCCGACGGGCCAGTGAGCCCTGGAAGAGTGCTTCGGGGAAAATTATGAGTTTGCTCTCTCTAAACCAGGGGCTTCCGCGGCCGCGGTGGCCGTCCGCACGGCAGGCTCTAGAGCCAAAGGGAACCTCAACGTGAGAACTGGCCTCCAGGTTAGGCCCTGAGGAGCCGCGCAGAAAGGGAGGCATGCAGCTCTTTCCGGGAGTTCTTAGTCGCTTTGCTCTCAAGGCAGTACACGCCCGGGGACTCCTAGGCCCCACGGGTGTGCAGCATTTTCCCGCCAAGCTCCCTGAGTGCCTCCAGACACCTGTGGGCCGGCTGAGCAACATCGAGGTCCATTGGTTGATTCCCTCGGAGGACCCCCGTGCGTGCCGAGCGCTGGGCAACCACACACTGCGCGTTCCTTGAGGAGGGCTACATCTCCAGAGCCCTCGAACGCCCTTCGGGACAACGTGGCTGGTGGGTGCGAAGTGCCCAGGAAGACTCTGTCATGGCCCTTGTGTGAGCTGCCATGAGAGAACGCTGTGCTTGCAACACTGCGAGGCCCGCCCTCGTGCCTGAAGTCACCCTGCTCGAGGAGAAAGTCAGCACCTTAGCGTGCTGTGTGGCTCCCGGCACACCCGGCATGAAGCCACGCCTGGAAGTAAGGCCCTGGTTTGCCGTGCAGAAGCGGAGGCGTGCTGCAGTTTCCAGGAGGCGGTGGCCTCTGCGCTGCATACCTTGAACGGCAGCACGGCTTTCTGGACACCTGGGAGGCTAGCCGGGGCGCCCTGTTCCCGGCAGGAACACTGAGTAACCCCAGGCGCACCTGGGTCTGCTACGCACCATCCAGGCCCGTAGCCCCTTAGAGCCCCTCTGTGCACGCCGAGCGTAGGGAAACGCACTGCCCTCTCTTCTGGAGCTGCTTGGTTTCCTCAGCACTCGCACACGTTCACGAACACCGTTCTGCCACATCCCCCATGGCGCGGAGGTCTTACGCGTTGCCCTAATCGGAGCTGCGCTCAGAGTAACCCTCGTCTCCGCATTCCATCCAGGACCCCCTGACTGAAGGCACCGTGCCTCCTAGAGGACGGCGGCTTGGGTTCTTACTGCAATTCAAGTCCTGTTCCTTCTTTGGCACTGCAGGCAGCCCCAGGCCCAGAGGAGCAGCTACGGCCTTCCTTGCTTGAGACAGTTCGCTGGATGCGGGACTCCCTCCTTCGATCAGTTGACTCGGGGAAGGAAACCCAGGGTGACCGGTGTCTCCTGGGACTCGTCAGAGACCACAGGGATGTACGCTGAGTGTGCCCATGAACCCGGGGGCCTGCTGGAACTAGCCCTGCTTTCCCATTTGGAGGGCGGCATTCATGCCTGCCTTGACGCTCCCTGACATTCCCGGCTCCCGACGTGCCAGTGAGCCCTGGAAGAGTGCTTCGGGGAAAATTATGAGTTTGCTCTCTCTAAACCAGGGGCTTCCGCGGCCGCGGTGGCCGTCCGCACGGCAGGCTCTAGAGCCAAAGGGAACCTCAACGTGAGAACTGGCCTCCAGGTTAGGCCCTGAGGAGCCGCGCAGAAAGGGAGGCATGCAGCTCTTTCCGGGAGTTCTTAGTCGCTTTGCTCTCAAGGCAGTACACGCCCGGGGACTCCTAGGCCCCACGGGCGTGCAGCATTTTCCCGCCAAGCTCCCTGAGTGCCTCCAGACACCTGTGGGCCGGCTGAGCAACGTCGAGGTCCATTGGTTGATTCCCTCGGAGGGCCCCCGTGCGTGCCGAGCGCTGGGCAACCACACACTGCGCGTTCCTTGAGGAGCGCTACATCTCCAGAGCCCTCGAACGCCCTTCGGGACAACGTGGCTGGTGGGTGCGAAGTGCCCAGGAAGACTCTGTCATGGCCCTTGTGTGAGCTGCCATGAGAGAACGCTGTGCTTGCAACACTGCGAGGCCCACCCTCGTGCCTGAAGTCACCCTGCTCGAGGAGAAAGTCAGCACCTTAGCGTGCTGTGTGGCTCCCGGCACACCCGGCATGAAGCCACGCCTGGAAGTAAGGCCCTGGTTTGCCGTGCAGAAGCGGAGGCGTGCTGCAGTTTCCAGGAGGCGGTGGCCTCTGCGCTGCATACCTTGAACGGCAGCACGGCTTTCTGGACACCTGGGAGGCTAGCCGGGGCGCCCTGTTCCCGGCAGGAACACTGAGTAACCCCAGGCGCACCTGGGTCTGCTACGCACCATCCAGGCCCGTAGCCCCTTAGAGCCCCTCTGTGCACGCCGAGCGTAGGGAAACGCACTGCCCTCTCTTCTGGAGCTGCTTGGTTTCCTCAGCACTCGCACACGTTCACGAACACCGTTCTGCCACATCCCCCATGGCGCGGAGGTCTTACGCGTTGCCCTAATCGGAGCTGCGCTCAGAGTAACCCTCGTCTCCGCATTCCATCCAGGACCCCCTGACTGAAGGCACCGTGCCTCCTAGAGGACGGCGGCTTGGGTTCTTACTGCAATTCAAGTCCTGTTCCTTCTTTGGCACTGCAGGCAGCCCCAGGCCCAGAGGAGCAGCTACGGCCTTCCTTGCTTGAGACAGTTCGCTGGATGCGGGACTCCCTCCTTCGATCAGTTGACTCGGGGAAGGAAACCCAGGGTGAGCGGTGTCTCCTGGGACTCGTCAGAAACCACAGGGATGTACGCTGAGTGTGCCCATGAACCCGGGGGCCTGCTGGAACTAGCCCTGCTTTCCCATTTGGAGGGCGGCATTCATGCCTGCCTTGACGCTCCCTGACATTCCCGGCTCCCGACGGGCCAGTGAGCCCTGGAAGAGTGCTTCGGGGAAAATTATGAGTTTGCTCTCTCTAAACCAGGGGCTTCCGCGGCCGCGGTGGCCGTCCGCACGGCAGGCTCTAGAGCCAAAGGGAACCTCAACGTGAGAACTGGCCTCCAGGTTAGGCCCTGAGGAGCCGCGCAGAAAGGGAGGCATGCAGCTCTTTCCGGGAGTTCTTAGTCGCTTTGCTCTCAAGGCAGTACACGCCCGGGGACTCCTAGGCCCCACGGGTGTGCAGCATTTTCCCGCCAAGCTCCCTGAGTGCCTCCAGACACCTGTGGGCCGGCTGAGCAACATCGAGGTCCATTGGTTGATTCCCTCGGAGGACCCCCGTGCGTGCCGAGCGCTGGGCAACCACACACTGCGCGTTCCTTGAGGAGGGCTACATCTCCAGAGCCCTCGAACGCCCTTCGGGACAACGTGGCTGGTGGGTGCGAAGTGCCCAGGAAGACTCTGTCATGGCCCTTGTGTGAGCTGCCATGAGAGAACGCTGTGCTTGCAACACTGCGAGGCCCGCCCTCGTGCCTGAAGTCACCCTGCTCGAGGAGAAAGTCAGCACCTTAGCGTGCTGTGTGGCTCCCGGCACACCCGGCATGAAGCCACGCCTGGAAGTAAGGCCCTGGTTTGCCGTGCAGAAGCGGAGGCGTGCTGCAGTTTCCAGGAGGCGGTGGCCTCTGCGCTGCATACCTTGAACGGCAGCACGGCTTTCTGGACACCTGGGAGGCTAGCCGGGGCGCCCTGTTCCCGGCAGGAACACTGAGTAACCCCAGGCGCACCTGGGTCTGCTACGCACCACCCAGGCCCGTAGCCCCTTAGAGCCCCTCTGTGCACGCCGAGCGTAGGGAAACGCACTGCCCTCTCTTCTGGAGCAGCTTGGTTTCCTCAGCACTCGCACACGTTCACGAACACCGTTCTGCCACATCCCCCATGGCGCGGAGGTCTTACGCGTTGCCCTAATCGGAGCTGCGCTCAGAGTAACCCTCGTCTCCGCATTCCATCCAGGACCCCCTGACTGAAGGCACCGTGCCTCCTAGAGGACGGCGGCTTGGGTTCTTACTGCAATTCAAGTCCTGTTCCTTCTTTGGCACTGCAGGCAGCCCCAGGCCCAGAGGAGCAGCTACGGCCTTCCTTGGTTGAGACAGTTCGCTGGATGCGGGACTCCCTCCTTCGATCAGTTGACTCGGGGAAGGAAACCCAGGGTGACCGGTGTCTCCTGGGACTCGTCAGAAACCACAGGGATGTACGCTGAGTGTGCCCATGAACCCGGGGGCCTGCTGGAACTAGCCCTGCTTTCCCATTTGGAGGGCGGCATTCATGCCTGCCTTGACGCTCCCTGACATTCCCGGCTCCCGACGGGCCAGTGAGCCCTGGAAGAGTGCTTCGGGGAAAATTATGAGTTTGCTCTCTCTAAACCAGGGGCTTCCGCGGCCGCGGTGGCCGTCCGCACGGCAGGCTCTAGAGCCAAAGGGAACCTCAACGTGAGAACTGGCCTCCAGGTTAGGCCCTGAGGAGCCGCGCAGAAAGGGAGGCATGCAGCTCTTTCCGGGAGTTCTTAGTCGCTTTGCTCTCAAGGCAGTACACGCCCGGGGACTCCTAGGCCCCACGGGTGTGCAGCATTTTCCCGCCAAGCTCCCTGAGTGCCTCCAGACACCTGTGGGCCGGCTGAGCAACGTCGAGGTCCATTGGTTGATTCCCTCGGAGGACCCCCGTGTGTGCCGAGCGCTGGGCAACCACACACTGCGCGTTCCTTGAGGAGGGCTACATCTCCAGAGCCCTCGAACGCCCTTCGGGACAACATGGCTGGTGGGTGCGAAGTGCCCAGGAAGACTCTGTCATGGCCCTTGTGTGAGCTGCCATGAGAGAACGCTGTGCTTGCAACACTGCGAGGCCCGCCCTCGTGCCTGAAGTCACCCTGCTCGAGGAGAAAGCACCTTAGCGTGCTGTGTGGCTCCCGGCACACCCGGCATGAAGCCACGCCTGGAAGTAAGGCCCTGGTTTGCCGTGCAGAAGCGGAGGCGTGCTGCAGTTTCCAGGAGGCGGTGGCCTCTGCTCTGCATACCTTGAACGGCAGCACGGCTTTCTGGACACCTGGGAGGCTAGCCGGGGCGCCCTGTTCCCGGCAGGAACACTGAGTAACCCCAGGCGCACCTGGGTCTGCTACGCACCATCCAGGCCCGTAGCCCCTTAGAGCCCCTCTGTGCACGCCGAGCGTAGGGAAACGCACTGCCCTCTCTTCTGGAGCTGCTTGGTTTCCTCAGCACTCGCACACGTTCACGAACACCGTTCTGCCACATCCCCCATGGCGCGGAGGTCTTACGCGTTGCCCTAATCGGAGCTGCGCTCAGAGTAACCCTCGTCTCCGCATTCCATCCAGGACCCCCTGACTGAAGGCACCGTGCCTCCTAGAGGACGGCGGCTTGGGTTCTTACTGCAATTCAAGTCCTGTTCCTTCTTTGGCACTGCAGGCAAACCCAGGCCCAGAGGAGCAGCTACGGCCTTCCTTGCTTGAGACAGTTCGCTGGATGCGGGACTCCCTCCTTCGATCAGTTGACTCGGGGAAGGAAACCCAGGGTGACCGGTGTCTCCTGGGACTCGTCAGAAACCACAGGGATGTACGCTGAGTGTGCCCATGAACCCGGGGGCCTGCTGGAACTAGCCCTGCTTTCCCATTTGGAGGGCGGCATTCATGCCTGCCTTGACGCTCCCTGACATTCCCGGCTCCCGACGTGCCAGTGAGCCCTGGAAGAGTGCTTCGGGGAAAATTATGAGTTTGCTCTCTCTAAACCAGGGGCTTCTGCGGCCGTGGTGGCCGTCCGCACGGCAGGCTCTAGAGCCAAAGGGAACCTCAACGTGAGAACTGGCCTCCAGGTTAGGCCCTGAGGAGCCGCGCAGAAAGGGAGGCATGCAGCTCTTTCCGGGAGTTCTTAGTCGCTTTGCTCTCAAGGCAGTACACGCCCGGGGACTCCTAGGCCCCACGGGCGTGCAGCATTTTCCCGCCAAGGTCCCTGAGTGCCTCCAGACACCTGTGGGCCGGCTGAGCAACGTCGAGGTCCATTGGTTGATTCCCTCGGAGGGCCCCCGTGCGTGCCGAGCGCTGGGCAACCACACACTGCGCGTTCCTTGAGGAGCGCTACATCTCCAGAGCCCTCGAACGCCCTTCGGGACAACGTGGCTGGTGGGTGCGAAGTGCCCAGGAAGACTCTGTCATGGCCCTTGTGTGAGCTGCCATGAGAGAACGCTGTGCTTGCAACACTGCGAGGCCCACCCTCGTGCCTGAAGTCACCCTGCTCGAGGAGAAAGTCAGCACCTTAGCGTGCTGTGTGGCTCCCGGCACACCCGGCATGAAGCCACGCCTGGAAGTAAGGCCCTGGTTTGCCGTGCAGAAGCGGAGGCGTGCTGCAGTTTCCAGGAGGCGGTGGCCTCTGCGCTGCATACCTTGAACGGCAGCACGGCTTTCTGGACACCTGGGAGGCTAGCCGGGGCGCCCTGTTCCCGGCAGGAACACTGAGTAACCCCAGGCGCACCTGGGTCTGCTACGCACCATCCAGGCCCGTAGCCCCTTAGAGCCCCTCTGTGCACGCCGAGCGTAGGGAAACGCACTGCCCTCTCTTCTGGAGCAGCTTGGTTTCCTCAGCACTCGCACACGTTCACGAACACCGTTCTGCCACATCCCCCATGGCGCGGAGGTCTTACGCGTTGCCCTAATCGGAGCTGCGCTCAGAGTAACCCTCGTCTCCGCATTCCATCCAGGACCCCCTGACTGAAGGCACCGTGCCTCCTAGAGGACGGCGGCTTGGGTTCTTACTGCAATTCAAGTCCTGTTCCTTCTTTGGCACTGCAGGCAGCCCCAGGCCCAGAGGAGCAGCTACGGCCTTCCTTGGTTGAGACAGTTCGCTGGATGCGGGACTCCCTCCTTCGATCAGTTGACTCGGGGAAGGAAACCCAGGGTGACCGGTGTCTCCTGGGACTCGTCAGAAACCACAGGGATGTACGCTGAGTGTGCCCATGAACCCGGGGGCCTGCTGGAACTAGCCCTGCTTTCCCATTTGGAGGGCGGCATTCATGCCTGCCTTGACGCTCCCTGACATTCCCGGCTCCCGACGTGCCAGTGAGCCCTGGAAGAGTGCTTCGGGGAAAATTATGAGTTTGCTCTCTCTAAACCAGGGGCTTCCGCGGCCGCGGTGGCCGTCCGCACGGCAGGCTCTAGAGCCAAAGGGAACCTCAACGTGAGAACTGGCCTCCAGGTTAGGCCCTGAGGAGCCGCGCAGAAAGGGAGGCATGCAGCTCTTTCCGGGAGTTCTTAGTCGCTTTGCTCTCAAGGCAGTACACGCCCGGGGACTCCTAGGCCCCACGGGTGTGCAGCATTTTCCCGCCAAGCTCCCTGAGTGCCTCCAGACACCTGTGGGCCGGCTGAGCAACGTCGAGGTCCATTGGTTGATTCCCTCGGAGGACCCCCGTGCGTGCCGAGTGCTGGGCAACCACACACTGCGCGTTCCTTGAGGAGGGCTACATCTCCAGAGCCCTCGAACGCCCTTCGGGACAACATGGCTGGTGGGTGCGAAGTGCCCAGGAAGACTCTGTCATGGCCCTTGTGTGAGCTGCCATGAGAGAACGCTGTGCTTGCAACACTGCGAGGCCCGCCCTCGTGCCTGAAGTCACCCTGCTCGAGGAGAAAGTCAGCACCTTAGCGTGCTGTGTGGCTCCCGGCACACCCGGCATGAAGCCACGCCTGGAAGTAAGGCCCTGGTTTGCCGTGCAGAAGCGGAGGCGTGCTGCAGTTTCCAGGAGGCGGTGGCCTCTGCTCTGCATACCTTGAACGGCAGCACGGCTTTCTGGACACCTGGGAGGCTAGCCGGGGCGCCCTGTTCCCGGCAGGAACACTGAGTAACCCCAGGCGCACCTGGGTCTGCTACGCACCATCCAGGCCCGTAGCCCCTTAGAGCCCCTCTGTGCACGCCGAGCGTAGGGAAACGCACTGCCCTCTCTTCTGGAGCTGCTTGGTTTCCTCAGCACTCGCACACGTTCACGAACACCGTTCTGCCACATCCCCCATGGCGCGGAGGTCTTACGCGTTGCCCTAATCGGAGCTGCGCTCAGAGTAACCCTCGTCTCCGCATTCCATCCAGGACCCCCTGACTGAAGGCACCGTGCCTCCTAGAGGACGGCGGCTTGGGTTCTTACTGCAATTCAAGTCCTGTTCCTTCTTTGGCACTGCAGGCAGCCCCAGGCCCAGAGGAGCAGCTACGGCCTTCCTTGCTTGAGACAGTTCGCTGGATGCGGGACTCCCTCCTTCGATCAGTTGACTCGGGGAAGGAAACCCAGGGTGAGCGGTGTCTCCTGGGACTCGTCAGAAACCACAGGGATGTACGCTGAGTGTGCCCATGAACCCGGGGGCCTGCTGGAACTAGCCCTGCTTTCCCATTTGGAGGGCGGCATTCATGCCTGCCTTGACGCTCCCTGACATTCCCGGCTCCCGACGGGCCAGTGAGCCCTGGAAGAGTGCTTCGGGGAAAATTATGAGTTTGCTCTCTCTAAACCAGGGGCTTCCGCGGCCGCGGTGGCCGTCCGCACGGCAGGCTCTAGAGCCAAAGGGAACCTCAACATGAGAACTGGCCTCCAGGTTAGGCCCTGAGGAGCCGCGCAGAAAGGGAGGCATGCAGCTCTTTCCGGGAGTTCTTAGTCGCTTTGCTCTCAAGGCAGTACACGCCCGGGGACTCCTAGGCCCCACGGGTGTGCAGCATTTTCCCGCCAAGCTCCCTGAGTGCCTCCAGACACCTGTGGGCCGGCTGAGCAACGTCGAGGTCCATTGGTTGATTCCCTCGGAGGACCCCCGTGCGTGCCGAGTGCTGGGCAACCACACACTGCGCGTTCCTTGAGGAGGGCTACATCTCCAGAGCCCTCGAACGCCCTTCGGGACAACATGGCTGGTGGGTGCGAAGTGCCCAGGAAGACTCTGTCATGGCCCTTGTGTGAGCTGCCATGAGAGAACGCTGTGCTTGCAACACTGCGAGGCCCGCCCTCGTGCCTGAAGTCACCCTGCTCGAGGAGAAAGTCAGCACCTTAGCGTGCTGTGTGGCTCCCGGCACACCCGGCATGAAGCCACGCCTGGAAGTAAGGCCCTGGTTTGCCGTGCAGAAGCGGAGGCGTGCTGCAGTTTCCAGGAGGCGGTGGCCTCTGCGCTGCATACCTTGAACGGCAGCACGGCTTTCTGGACACCTGGGAGGCTAGCCGGGGCGCCCTGTTCCCGGCAGGAACACTGAGTAACCCCAGGCGCACCTGGGTCTGCTACGCACCACCCAGGCCCGTAGCCCCTTAGAGCCCCTCTGTGCACGCCGAGCGTAGGGAAACGCACTGCCCTCTCTTCTGGAGCAGCTTGGTTTCCTCAGCACTCGCACACGTTCACGAACACCGTTCTGCCACATCCCCCATGGCGCGGAGGTCTTACGCGTTGCCCTAATCGGAGCTGCGCTCAGAGTAACCCTCGTCTCCGCATTCCATCCAGGACCCCCTGACTGAAGGCACCGTGCCTCCTAGAGGACGGCGGCTTGGGTTCTTACTGCAATTCAAGTCCTGTTCCTTCTTTGGCACTGCAGGCAGCCCCAGGCCCAGAGGAGCAGCTACGGCCTTCCTTGGTTGAGACAGTTCGCTGGATGCGGGACTCCCTCCTTCGATCAGTTGACTCGGGGAAGGAAACCCAGGGTGACCGGTGTCTCCTGGGACTCGTCAGAAACCACAGGGATGTACGCTGAGTGTGCCCATGAACCCGGGGGCCTGCTGGAACTAGCCCTGCTTTCCCATTTGGAGGGCGGCATTCATGCCTGCCTTGACGCTCCCTGACATTCCCGGCTCCCGACGGGCCAGTGAGCCCTGGAAGAGTGCTTCGGGGAAAATTATGAGTTTGCTCTCTCTAAACCAGGGGCTTCCGCGGCCGCGGTGGCCGTCCGCACGGCAGGCTCTAGAGCCAAAGGGAACCTCAACGTGAGAACTGGCCTCCAGGTTAGGCCCTGAGGAGCCGCGCAGAAAGGGAGGCATGCAGCTCTTTCCGGGAGTTCTTAGTCGCTTTGCTCTCAAGGCAGTACACGCCCGGGGACTCCTAGGCCCCACGGGTGTGCAGCATTTTCCCGCCAAGCTCCCTGAGTGCCTCCAGACACCTGTGGGCCGGCTGAGCAACGTCGAGGTCCATTGGTTGATTCCCTCGGAGGACCCCCGTGTGTGCCGAGCGCTGGGCAACCACACACTGCGCGTTCCTTGAGGAGGGCTACATCTCCAGAGCCCTCGAACGCCCTTCGGGACAACATGGCTGGTGGGTGCGAAGTGCCCAGGAAGACTCTGTCATGGCCCTTGTGTGAGCTGCCATGAGAGAACGCTGTGCTTGCAACACTGCGAGGCCCGCCCTCGTGCCTGAAGTCACCCTGCTCGAGGAGAAAGCACCTTAGCGTGCTGTGTGGCTCCCGGCACACCCGGCATGAAGCCACGCCTGGAAGTAAGGCCCTGGTTTGCCGTGCAGAAGCGGAGGCGTGCTGCAGTTTCCAGGAGGCGGTGGCCTCTGCTCTGCATACCTTGAACGGCAGCACGGCTTTCTGGACACCTGGGAGGCTAGCCGGGGCGCCCTGTTCCCGGCAGGAACACTGAGTAACCCCAGGCGCACCTGGGTCTGCTACGCACCATCCAGGCCCGTAGCCCCTTAGAGCCCCTCTGTGCACGCCGAGCGTAGGGAAACGCACTGCCCTCTCTTCTGGAGCTGCTTGGTTTCCTCAGCACTCGCACACGTTCACGAACACCGTTCTGCCACATCCCCCATGGCGCGGAGGTCTTACGCGTTGCCCTAATCGGAGCTGTGCTCAGAGTAACCCTCGTCTCCGCATTCCATCCAGGACCCCCTGACTGAAGGCACCGTGCCTCCTAGAGGACGGCGGCTTGGGTTCTTACTGCAATTCAAGTCCTGTTCCTTCTTTGGCACTGCAGGCAGCCCCAGGCCCAGAGGAGCAGCTACGGCCTTCCTTGCTTGAGACAGTTCGCTGGATGCGGGACTCCCTCCTTCGATCAGTTGACTCGGGGAAGGAAACCCAGGGTGAGCGGTGTCTCCTGGGACTCGTCAGAAACCACAGGGATGTACGCTGAGTGTGCCCATGAACCCGGGGGCCTGCTGGAACTAGCCCTGCTTTCCCATTTGGAGGGCGGCATTCATGCCTGCCTTGACGCTCCCTGACATTCCCGGCTCCCGACGGGCCAGTGAGCCCTGGAAGAGTGCTTCGGGGAAAATTATGAGTTTGCTCTCTCTAAACCAGGGGCTTCCGCGGCCGCGGTGGCCGTCCGCACGGCAGGCTCTAGAGCCAAAGGGAACCTCAACGTGAGAACTGGCCTCCAGGTTAGGCCCTGAGGAGCCGCGCAGAAAGGGAGGCATGCAGCTCTTTCCGGGAGTTCTTAGTCGCTTTGCTCTCAAGGCAGTACACGCCCGGGGACTCCTAGGCCCCACGGGCGTGCAGCATTTTCCCGCCAAGCTCCCTGAGTGCCTCCAGACACCTGTGGGCCGGCTGAGCAACATCGAGGTCCATTGGTTGATTCCCTCGGAGGGCCCCCGTGCGTGCCGAGCGCTGGGCAACCACACACTGCGCGTTCCTTGAGGAGCGCTACATCTCCAGAGCCCTCGAACGCCCTTCGGGACAACGTGGCTGGTGGGTGCGAAGTGCCCAGGAAGACTCTGTCATGGCCCTTGTGTGAGCTGCCATGAGAGAACGCTGTGCTTGCAACACTGCGAGGCCCACCCTCGTGCCTGAAGTCACCCTGCTCGAGGAGAAAGTCAGCACCTTAGCGTGCTGTGTGGCTCCCGGCACACCCGGCATGAAGCCACGCCTGGAAGTAAGGCCCTGGTTTGCCGTGCAGAAGCGGAGGCGTGCTGCAGTTTCCAGGAGGCGGTGGCCTCTGCGCTGCATACCTTGAACGGCAGCACGGCTTTCTGGACACCTGGGAGGCTAGCCGGGGCGCCCTGTTCCCGGCAGGAACACTGAGTAACCCCAGGCGCACCTGGGTCTGCTACGCACCATCCAGGCCCGTAGCCCCTTAGAGCCCCTCTGTGCACGCCGAGCGTAGGGAAACGCACTGCCCTCTCTTCTGGAGCAGCTTGGTTTCCTCAGCACTCGCACACGTTCACGAACACCGTTCTGCCACATCCCCCATGGCGCGGAGGTCTTACGCGTTGCCCTAATCGGAGCTGCGCTCAGAGTAACCCTCGTCTCCGCATTCCATCCAGGACCCCCTGACTGAAGGCACCGTGCCTCCTAGAGGACGGCGGCTTGGGTTCTTACTGCAATTCAAGTCCTGTTCCTTCTTTGGCACTGCAGGCAGCCCCAGGCCCAGAGGAGCAGCTACGGCCTTCCTTGCTTGAGACAGTTCGCTGGATGCGGGACTCCCTCCTTCGATCAGTTGACTCGGGGAAGGAAACCCAGGGTGAGCGGTGTCTCCTGGGACTCGTCAGAAACCACAGGGATGTACGCTGAGTGTGCCCATGAACCCGGGGGCCTGCTGGAACTAGCCCTGCTTTCCCATTTGGAGGGCGGCATTCATGCCTGCCTTGACGCTCCCTGACATTCCCGGCTCCCGACGGGCCAGTGAGCCCTGGAAGAGTGCTTCGGGGAAAATTATGAGTTTGCTCTCTCTAAACCAGGGGCTTCCGCGGCCGCGGTGGCCGTCCGCACGGCAGGCTCTAGAGCCAAAGGGAACCTCAACGTGAGAACTGGCCTCCAGGTTAGGCCCTGAGGAGCCGCGCAGAAAGGGAGGCATGCAGCTCTTTCCGGGAGTTCTTAGTCGCTTTGCTCTCAAGGCAGTACACGCCCGGGGACTCCTAGGCCCCACGGGCGTGCAGCATTTTCCCGCCAAGGTCCCTGAGTGCCTCCAGACACCTGTGGGCCGGCTGAGCAACGTCGAGGTCCATTGGTTGATTCCCTCGGAGGGCCCCCGTGCGTGCCGAGCGCTGGGCAACCACACACTGCGCGTTCCTTGAGGAGCGCTACATCTCCAGAGCCCTCGAACGCCCTTCGGGACAACGTGGCTGGTGGGTGCGAAGTGCCCAGGAAGACTCTGTCATGGCCCTTGTGTGAGCTGCCATGAGAGAACGCTGTGCTTGCAACACTGCGAGGCCCACCCTCGTGCCTGAAGTCACCCTGCTCGAGGAGAAAGTCAGCACCTTAGCGTGCTGTGTGGCTCCCGGCACACCCGGCATGAAGCCACGCCTGGAAGTAAGGCCCTGGTTTGCCGTGCAGAAGCGGAGGCGTGCTGCAGTTTCCAGGAGGCGGTGGCCTCTGCGCTGCATACCTTGAACGGCAGCACGGCTTTCTGGACACCTGGGAGGCTAGCCGGGGCGCCCTGTTCCCGGCAGGAACACTGAGTAACCCCAGGCGCACCTGGGTCTGCTACGCACCATCCAGGCCCGTAGCCCCTTAGAGCCCCTCTGTGCACGCCGAGCGTAGGGAAACGCACTGCCCTCTCTTCTGGAGCAGCTTGGTTTCCTCAGCACTCGCACACGTTCACGAACACCGTTCTGCCACATCCCCCATGGCGCGGAGGTCTTACGCGTTGCCCTAATCGGAGCTGCGCTCAGAGTAACCCTCGTCTCCGCATTCCATCCAGGACCCCCTGACTGAAGGCACCGTGCCTCCTAGAGGACGGCGGCTTGGGTTCTTACTGCAATTCAAGTCCTGTTCCTTCTTTGGCACTGCAGGCAGCCCCAGGCCCAGAGGAGCAGCTACGGCCTTCCTTGCTTGAGACAGTTCGCTGGATGCGGGACTCCCTCCTTCGATCAGTTGACTCGGGGAAGGAAACCCAGGGTGAGCGGTGTCTCCTGGGACTCGTCAGAAACCACAGGGATGTACGCTGAGTGTGCCCATGAACCCGGGGGCCTGCTGGAACTAGCCCTGCTTTCCCATTTGGAGGGCGGCATTCATGCCTGCCTTGACGCTCCCTGACATTCCCGGCTCCCGACGGGCCAGTGAGCCCTGGAAGAGTGCTTCGGGGAAAATTATGAGTTTGCTCTCTCTAAACCAGGGGCTTCCGCGGCCGCGGTGGCCGTCCGCACGGCAGGCTCTAGAGCCAAAGGGAACCTCAACGTGAGAACTGGCCTCCAGGTTAGGCCCTGAGGAGCCGCGCAGAAAGGGAGGCATGCAGCTCTTTCCGGGAGTTCTTAGTCGCTTTGCTCTCAAGGCAGTACACGCCCGGGGACTCCTAGGCCCCACGGGTGTGCAGCATTTTCCCGCCAAGCTCCCTGAGTGCCTCCAGACACCTGTGGGCCGGCTGAGCAACATCGAGGTCCATTGGTTGATTCCCTCGGAGGACCCCCGTGCGTGCCGAGCGCTGGGCAACCACACACTGCGCGTTCCTTGAGGAGGGCTACATCTCCAGAGCCCTCGAACGCCCTTCGGGACAACGTGGCTGGTGGGTGCGAAGTGCCCAGGAAGACTCTGTCATGGCCCTTGTGTGAGCTGCCATGAGAGAACGCTGTGCTTGCAACACTGCGAGGCCCGCCCTCGTGCCTGAAGTCACCCTGCTCGAGGAGAAAGTCAGCACCTTAGCGTGCTGTGTGGCTCCCGGCACACCCGGCATGAAGCCACGCCTGGAAGTAAGGCCCTGGTTTGCCGTGCAGAAGCGGAGGCGTGCTGCAGTTTCCAGGAGGCGGTGGCCTCTGCGCTGCATACCTTGAACGGCAGCACGGCTTTCTGGACACCTGGGAGGCTAGCCGGGGCGCCCTGTTCCCGGCAGGAACACTGAGTAACCCCAGGCGCACCTGGGTCTGCTACGCACCATCCAGGCCCGTAGCCCCTTAGAGCCCCTCTGTGCACGCCGAGCGTAGGGAAACGCACTGCCCTCTCTTCTGGAGCTGCTTGGTTTCCTCAGCACTCGCACACGTTCACGAACACCGTTCTGCCACATCCCCCATGGCGCGGAGGTCTTACGCGTTGCCCTAATCGGAGCTGCGCTCAGAGTAACCCTCGTCTCCGCATTCCATCCAGGACCCCCTGACTGAAGGCACCGTGCCTCCTAGAGGACGGCGGCTTGGGTTCTTACTGCAATTCAAGTCCTGTTCCTTCTTTGGCACTGCAGGCAGCCCCAGGCCCAGAGGAGCAGCTACGGCCTTCCTTGCTTGAGACAGTTCGCTGGATGCGGGACTCCCTCCTTCGATCAGTTGACTCGGGGAAGGAAACCCAGGGTGACCGGTGTCTCCTGGGACTCGTCAGAGACCACAGGGATGTACGCTGAGTGTGCCCATGAACCCGGGGGCCTGCTGGAACTAGCCCTGCTTTCCCATTTGGAGGGCGGCATTCATGCCTGCCTTGACGCTCCCTGACATTCCCGGCTCCCGACGTGCCAGTGAGCCCTGGAAGAGTGCTTCGGGGAAAATTATGAGTTTGCTCTCTCTAAACCAGGGGCTTCCGCGGCCGCGGTGGCCGTCCGCACGGCAGGCTCTAGAGCCAAAGGGAACCTCAACGTGAGAACTGGCCTCCAGGTTAGGCCCTGAGGAGCCGCGCAGAAAGGGAGGCATGCAGCTCTTTCCGGGAGTTCTTAGTCGCTTTGCTCTCAAGGCAGTACACGCCCGGGGACTCCTAGGCCCCACGGGCGTGCAGCATTTTCCCGCCAAGCTCCCTGAGTGCCTCCAGACACCTGTGGGCCGGCTGAGCAACGTCGAGGTCCATTGGTTGATTCCCTCGGAGGGCCCCCGTGCGTGCCGAGCGCTGGGCAACCACACACTGCGCGTTCCTTGAGGAGCGCTACATCTCCAGAGCCCTCGAACGCCCTTCGGGACAACGTGGCTGGTGGGTGCGAAGTGCCCAGGAAGACTCTGTCATGGCCCTTGTGTGAGCTGCCATGAGAGAACGCTGTGCTTGCAACACTGCGAGGCCCGCCCTCGTGCCTGAAGTCACCCTGCTCGAGGAGAAAGTCAGCACCTTAGCGTGCTGTGTGGCTCCCGGCACACCCGGCATGAAGCCACGCCTGGAAGTAAGGCCCTGGTTTGCCGTGCAGAAGCGGAGGCGTGCTGCAGTTTCCAGGAGGCGGTGGCCTCTGCGCTGCATACCTTGAACGGCAGCACGGCTTTCTGGACACCTGGGAGGCTAGCCGGGGCGCCCTGTTCCCGGCAGGAACACTGAGTAACCCCAGGCGCACCTGGGTCTGCTACGCACCATCCAGGCCCGTAGCCCCTTAGAGCCCCTCTGTGCACGCCGAGCGTAGGGAAACGCACTGCCCTCTCTTCTGGAGCAGCTTGGTTTCCTCAGCACTCGCACACGTTCACGAACACCGTTCTGCCACATCCCCCATGGCGCGGAGGTCTTACGCGTTGCCCTAATCGGAGCTGCGCTCAGAGTAACCCTCGTCTCCGCATTCCATCCAGGACCCCCTGACTGAAGGCACCGTGCCTCCTAGAGGACGGCGGCTTGGGTTCTTACTGCAATTCAAGTCCTGTTCCTTCTTTGGCACTGCAGGCAGCCCCAGGCCCAGAGGAGCAGCTACGGCCTTCCTTGCTTGAGACAGTTCGCTGGATGCGGGACTCCCTCCTTCGATCAGTTGACTCGGGGAAGGAAACCCAGGGTGAGCGGTGTCTCCTGGGACTCGTCAGAAACCACAGGGATGTACGCTGAGTGTGCCCATGAACCCGGGGGCCTGCTGGAACTAGCCCTGCTTTCCCATTTGGAGGGCGGCATTCATGCCTGCCTTGACGCTGCCTGACATTCCCGGCTCCCGACGGGCCAGTGAGCCCTGGAAGAGTGCTTCGGGGAAAATTATGAGTTTGCTCTCCCTAAACCAGGGGCTTCCGCGGCCGCGGTGGCCGTCCGCACGGCAGGCTCTAGAGCCAAAGGGAACCTCAACGTGAGAACTGGCCTCCAGGTTAGGCCCTGAGGAGCCGCGCAGAAAGGGAGGCATGCAGCTCTTTCCGGGAGTTCTTAGTCGCTTTGCTCTCAAGGCAGTACACGCCCGGGGACTCCTAGGCCCCACGGGTGTGCAGCATTTTCCCGCCAAGCTCCCTGAGTGCCTCCAGACACCTGTGGGCCGGCTGAGCAACATCGAGGTCCATTGGTTGATTCCCTCGGAGGACCCCCGTGCGTGCCGAGCGCTGGGCAACCACACACTGCGCGTTCCTTGAGGAGGGCTACATCTCCAGAGCCCTCGAACGCCCTTCGGGACAACGTGGCTGGTGGGTGCGAAGTGCCCAGGAAGACTCTGTCATGGCCCTTGTGTGAGCTGCCATGAGAGAACGCTGTGCTTGCAACACTGCGAGGCCCGCCCTCGTGCCTGAAGTCACCCTGCTCGAGGAGAAAGTCAGCACCTTAGCGTGCTGTGTGGCTCCCGGCACACCCGGCATGAAGCCACGCCTGGAAGTAAGGCCCTGGTTTGCCGTGCAGAAGCGGAGGCGTGCTGCAGTTTCCAGGAGGCGGTGGCCTCTGCGCTGCATACCTTGAACGGCAGCACGGCTTTCTGGACACCTGGGAGGCTAGCCGGGGCGCCCTGTTCCCGGCAGGAACACTGAGTAACCCCAGGCGCACCTGGGTCTGCTACGCACCATCCAGGCCCGTAGCCCCTTAGAGCCCCTCTGTGCACGCCGAGCGTAGGGAAACGCACTGCCCTCTCTTCTGGAGCTGCTTGGTTTCCTCAGCACTCGCACACGTTCACGAACACCGTTCTGCCACATCCCCCATGGCGCGGAGGTCTTACGCGTTGCCCTAATCGGAGCTGCGCTCAGAGTAACCCTCGTCTCCGCATTCCATCCAGGACCCCCTGACTGAAGGCACCGTGCCTCCTAGAGGACGGCGGCTTGGGTTCTTACTGCAATTCAAGTCCTGTTCCTTCTTTGGCACTGCAGGCAGCCCCAGGCCCAGAGGAGCAGCTACGGCCTTCCTTGGTTGAGACAGTTCGCTGGATGCGGGACTCCCTCCTTCGATCAGTTGACTCGGGGAAGGAAACCCAGGGTGACCGGTGTCTCCTGGGACTCGTCAGAGACCACAGGGATGTACGCTGAGTGTGCCCATGAACCCGGGGGCCTGCTGGAACTAGCCCTGCTTTCCCATTTGGAGGGCGGCATTCATGCCTGCCTTGACGCTCCCTGACATTCCCGGCTCCCGACGTGCCAGTGAGCCCTGGAAGAGTGCTTCGGGGAAAATTATGAGTTTGCTCTCTCTAAACCAGGGGCTTCCACGGCCGCGGTGGCCGTCCGCACGGCAGGCTCTAGAGCCAAAGGGAACCTCAACGTGAGAACTGGCCTCCAGGTTAGGCCCTGAGGAGCCGCGCAGAAAGGGAGGCATGCAGCTCTTTCCGGGAGTTCTTAGTCGCTTTGCTCTCAAGGCAGTACACGCCCGGGGACTCCTAGGCCCCACGGGCGTGCAGCATTTTCCCGCCAAGCTCCCTGAGTGCCTCCAGACACCTGTGGGCCGGCTGAGCAACGTCGAGGTCCATTGGTTGATTCCCTCGGAGGACCCCCGTGCGTGCCGAGTGCTGGGCAACCACACACTGTGCGTTCCTTGAGGAGCGCTACATCTCCAGAGCCCTCGAACGCCCTTCGGGACAACGTGGCTGGTGGGTGCGAAGTGCCCAGGAAGACTCTGTCATGGCCCTTGTGTGAGCTGCCATGAGAGAACGCTGTGCTTGCAACACTGCGAGGCCCGCCCTCGTGCCTGAAGTCACCCTGCTCGAGGAGAAAGTCAGCACCTTAGCGTGCTGTGTGGCTCCCGGCACACCCGGCATGAAGCCACGCCTGGAAGTAAGGCCCTGGTTTGCCGTGCAGAAGCGGAGGCGTGCTGCAGTTTCCAGGAGGCGGTGGCCTCTGCGCTGCATACCTTGAACGGCAGCACGGCTTTCTGGACACCTGGGAGGCTAGCCGGGGCGCCCTGTTCCCGGCAGGAACACTGAGTAACCCCAGGCGCACCTGGGTCTGCTACGCACCATCCAGGCCCGTAGCCCCTTAGAGCCCCTCTGTGCACGCCGAGCGTAGGGAAACGCACTGCCCTCTCTTCTGGAGCAGCTTGGTTTCCTCAGCACTCGCACACGTTCACGAACACCGTTCTGCCACATCCCCCATGGCGCGGAGGTCTTACGCGTTGCCCTAATCGGAGCTGCGCTCAGAGTAACCCTCGTCTCCGCATTCCATCCAGGACCCCCTGACTGAAGGCACCGTGCCTCCTAGAGGACGGCGGCTTGGGTTCTTACTGCAATTCAAGTCCTGTTCCTTCTTTGGCACTGCAGGCAGCCCCAGGCCCAGAGGAGCAGCTACGGCCTTCCTTGCTTGAGACAGTTCGCTGGATGCGGGACTCCCTCCTTCGATCAGTTGACTCGGGGAAGGAAACCCAGGGTGAGCGGTGTCTCCTGGGACTCGTCAGAAACCACAGGGATGTACGCTGAGTGTGCCCATGAACCCGGGGGCCTGCTGGAACTAGCCCTGCTTTCCCATTTGGAGGGCGGCATTCATGCCTGCCTTGACGCTGCCTGACATTCCCGGCTCCCGACGTGCCAGTGAGCCCTGGAAGAGTGCTTCGGGGAAAATTATGAGTTTGCTCTCTCTAAACCAGGGGCTTCCGCGGCCGCGGTGGCCGTCCGCACGGCAGGCTCTAGAGCCAAAGGGAACCTCAACGTGAGAACTGGCCTCCAGGTTAGGCCCTGAGGAGCCGCGCAGAAAGGGAGGCATGCAGCTCTTTCCGGGAGTTCTTAGTCGCTTTGCTCTCAAGGCAGTACACGCCCGGGGACTCCTAGGCCCCACGGGTGTGCAGCATTTTCCCGCCAAGCTCCCTGAGTGCCTCCAGACACCTGTGGGCCGGCTGAGCAACATCGAGGTCCATTGGTTGATTCCCTCGGAGGACCCCCGTGCGTGCCGAGCGCTGGGCAACCACACACTGCGCGTTCCTTGAGGAGGGCTACATCTCCAGAGCCCTCGAACGCCCTTCGGGACAACGTGGCTGGTGGGTGCGAAGTGCCCAGGAAGACTCTGTCATGGCCCTTGTGTGAGCTGCCATGAGAGAACGCTGTGCTTGCAACACTGCGAGGCCCGCCCTCGTGCCTGAAGTCACCCTGCTCGAGGAGAAAGTCAGCACCTTAGCGTGCTGTGTGGCTCCCGGCACACCCGGCATGAAGCCACGCCTGGAAGTAAGGCCCTGGTTTGCCGTGCAGAAGCGGAGGCGTGCTGCAGTTTCCAGGAGGCGGTGGCCTCTGCGCTGCATACCTTGAACGGCAGCACGGCTTTCTGGACACCTGGGAGGCTAGCCGGGGCGCCCTGTTCCCGGCAGGAACACTGAGTAACCCCAGGCGCACCTGGGTCTGCTACGCACCATCCAGGCCCGTAGCCCCTTAGAGCCCCTCTGTGCACGCCGAGCGTAGGGAAACGCACTGCCCTCTCTTCTGGAGCTGCTTGGTTTCCTCAGCACTCGCACACGTTCACGAACACCGTTCTGCCACATCCCCCATGGCGCGGAGGTCTTACGCGTTGCCCTAATCGGAGCTGCGCTCAGAGTAACCCTCGTCTCCGCATTCCATCCAGGACCCCCTGACTGAAGGCACCGTGCCTCCTAGAGGACGGCGGCTTGGGTTCTTACTGCAATTCAAGTCCTGTTCCTTCTTTGGCACTGCAGGCAGCCCCAGGCCCAGAGGAGCAGCTACGGCCTTCCTTGGTTGAGACAGTTCGCTGGATGCGGGACTCCCTCCTTCGATCAGTTGACTCGGGGAAGGAAACCCAGGGTGACCGGTGTCTCCTGGGACTCGTCAGAGACCACAGGGATGTACGCTGAGTGTGCCCATGAACCCGGGGGCCTGCTGGAACTAGCCCTGCTTTCCCATTTGGAGGGCGGCATTCATGCCTGCCTTGACGCTCCCTGACATTCCCGGCTCCCGACGTGCCAGTGAGCCCTGGAAGAGTGCTTCGGGGAAAATTATGAGTTTGCTCTCTCTAAACCAGGGGCTTCCGCGGCCGCGGTGGCCGTCCGCACGGCAGGCTCTAGAGCCAAAGGGAACCTCAACGTGAGAACTGGCCTCCAGGTTAGGCCCTGAGGAGCCGCGCAGAAAGGGAGGCATGCAGCTCTTTCCGGGAGTTCTTAGTCGCTTTGCTCTCAAGGCAGTACACGCCCGGGGACTCCTAGGCCCCACG
Organism: Lagenorhynchus albirostris; assembly: GCF_949774975.1. Lineage (NCBI taxonomy): Eukaryota > Metazoa > Chordata > Mammalia > Artiodactyla > Delphinidae > Lagenorhynchus > Lagenorhynchus albirostris. The sequence goes on along the minus strand of NC_083106.1, from coordinate 89,377,700 downwards.
GGCGTGCAGCATTTTCCCGCCAAGCTCCCTGAGTGCCTCCAGACACCTGTGGGCCGGCTGAGCAACGTCGAGGTCCATTGGTTGATTCCCTCGGAGGGCCCCCGTGCGTGCCGAGTGCTGGGCAACCACACACTGCGCGTTCCTTGAGGAGCGCTACATATCCAGAGCCCTCGAACGCCCTTCGGGACAACATGGCTGGTGGGTGCGAAGTGCCCAGGAAGACTCTGTCATGGCCCTTGTGTGAGCTGCCATGAGAGAACGCTGTGCTTGCAACACTGCGAGGCCCACCCTCGTGCCTGAAGTCACCCTGCTCGAGGAGAAAGTCAGCACCTTAGCGTGCTGTGTGGCTCCCGGCACACCCGGCATGAAGCCACGCCTGGAAGTAAGGCCCTGGTTTGCCGTGCAGAAGCGGAGGCGTGCTGCAGTTTCCAGGAGGCGGTGGCCTCTGCGCTGCATACCTTGAACGGCAGCACGGCTTTCTGGACACCTGGGAGGCTAGCCGGGGCGCCCTGTTCCCGGCAGGAACACTGAGTAACCCCAGGCGCACCTGGGTCTGCTACGCACCATCCAGGCCCGTAGCCCCTTAGAGCCCCTCTGTGCACGCCGAGCGTAGGGAAACGCACTGCCCTCTCTTCTGGAGCTGCTTGGTTTCCTCAGCACTCGCACACGTTCACGAACACCGTTCTGCCACATCCCCCATGGCGCGGAGGTCTTACGCGTTGCCCTAATCGGAGCTGCGCTCAGAGTAACCCTCGTCTCCGCATTCCATCCAGGACCCCCTGACTGAAGGCACCGTGCCTCCTAGAGGACGGCGGCTTGGGTTCTTACTGCAATTCAAGTCCTGTTCCTTCTTTGGCACTGCAGGCAGCCCCAGGCCCAGAGGAGCAGCTACGGCCTTCCTTGCTTGAGACAGTTCGCTGGATGCGGGACTCCCTCCTTCGATCAGTTGACTCGGGGAAGGAAACCCAGGGTGAGCGGTGTCTCCTGGGACTCGTCAGAAACCACAGGGATGTACGCTGAGTGTGCCCATGAACCCGGGGGCCTGCTGGAACTAGCCCTGCTTTCCCATTTGGAGGGCGGCATTCATGCCTGCCTTGACGCTCCCTGACATTCCCGGCTCCCGACGTGCCAGTGAGCCCTGGAAGAGTGCTTCGGGGAAAATTATGAGTTTGCTCTCTCTAAACCAGGGGCTTCCGCGGCCGCGGTGGCCGTCCGCACGGCAGGCTCTAGAGCCAAAGGGAACCTCAACGTGAGAACTGGCCTCCAGGTTAGGCCCTGAGGAGCCGCGCAGAAAGGGAGGCATGCAGCTCTTTCCGGGAGTTCTTAGTCGCTTTGCTCTCAAGGCAGTACACGCCCGGGGACTCCTAGGCCCCACGGGCGTGCAGCATTTTCCCGCCAAGGTCCCTGAGTGCCTCCAGACACCTGTGGGCCGGCTGAGCAACGTCGAGGTCCATTGGTTGATTCCCTCGGAGGGCCCCCGTGCGTGCCGAGCGCTGGGCAACCACACACTGCGCGTTCCTTGAGGAGCGCTACATCTCCAGAGCCCTCGAACGCCCTTCGGGACAACGTGGCTGGTGGGTGCGAAGTGCCCAGGAAGACTCTGTCATGGCCCTTGTGTGAGCTGCCATGAGAGAACGCTGTGCTTGCAACACTGCGAGGCCCACCCTCGTGCCTGAAGTCACCCTGCTCGAGGAGAAAGTCAGCACCTTAGCGTGCTGTGTGGCTCCCGGCACACCCGGCATGAAGCCACGCCTGGAAGTAAGGCCCTGGTTTGCCGTGCAGAAGCGGAGGCGTGCTGCAGTTTCCAGGAGGCGGTGGCCTCTGCGCTGCATACCTTGAACGGCAGCACGGCTTTCTGGACACCTGGGAGGCTAGCCGGGGCGCCCTGTTCCCGGCAGGAACACTGAGTAACCCCAGGCGCACCTGGGTCTGCTACGCACCATCCAGGCCCGTAGCCCCTTAGAGCCCCTCTGTGCACGCCGAGCGTAGGGAAACGCACTGCCCTCTCTTCTGGAGCAGCTTGGTTTCCTCAGCACTCGCACACGTTCACGAACACCGTTCTGCCACATCCCCCATGGCGCGGAGGTCTTACGCGTTGCCCTAATCGGAGCTGCGCTCAGAGTAACCCTCGTCTCCGCATTCCATCCAGGACCCCCTGACTGAAGGCACCGTGCCTCCTAGAGGACGGCGGCTTGGGTTCTTACTGCAATTCAAGTCCTGTTCCTTCTTTGGCACTGCAGGCAGCCCCAGGCCCAGAGGAGCAGCTACGGCCTTCCTTGCTTGAGACAGTTCGCTGGATGCGGGACTCCCTCCTTCGATCAGTTGACTCGGGGAAGGAAACCCAGGGTGAGCGGTGTCTCCTGGGACTCGTCAGAAACCACAGGGATGTACGCTGAGTGTGCCCATGAACCCGGGGGCCTGCTGGAACTAGCCCTGCTTTCCCATTTGGAGGGCGGCATTCATGCCTGCCTTGACGCTGCCTGACATTCCCGGCTCCCGACGTGCCAGTGAGCCCTGGAAGAGTGCTTCGGGGAAAATTATGAGTTTGCTCTCTCTAAACCAGGGGCTTCCGCGGCCGCGGTGGCCGTCCGCACGGCAGGCTCTAGAGCCAAAGGGAACCTCAACGTGAGAACTGGCCTCCAGGTTAGGCCCTGAGGAGCCGCGCAGAAAGGGAGGCATGCAGCTCTTTCCGGGAGTTCTTAGTCGCTTTGCTCTCAAGGCAGTACACGCCCGGGGACTCCTAGGCCCCACGGGTGTGCAGCATTTTCCCGCCAAGCTCCCTGAGTGCCTCCAGACACCTGTGGGCCGGCTGAGCAACATCGAGGTCCATTGGTTGATTCCCTCGGAGGACCCCCGTGCGTGCCGAGCGCTGGGCAACCACACACTGCGCGTTCCTTGAGGAGGGCTACATCTCCAGAGCCCTCGAACGCCCTTCGGGACAACGTGGCTGGTGGGTGCGAAGTGCCCAGGAAGACTCTGTCATGGCCCTTGTGTGAGCTGCCATGAGAGAACGCTGTGCTTGCAACACTGCGAGGCCCGCCCTCGTGCCTGAAGTCACCCTGCTCGAGGAGAAAGTCAGCACCTTAGCGTGCTGTGTGGCTCCCGGCACACCCGGCATGAAGCCACGCCTGGAAGTAAGGCCCTGGTTTGCCGTGCAGAAGCGGAGGCGTGCTGCAGTTTCCAGGAGGCGGTGGCCTCTGCGCTGCATACCTTGAACGGCAGCACGGCTTTCTGGACACCTGGGAGGCTAGCCGGGGCGCCCTGTTCCCGGCAGGAACACTGAGTAACCCCAGGCGCACCTGGGTCTGCTACGCACCATCCAGGCCCGTAGCCCCTTAGAGCCCCTCTGTGCACGCCGAGCGTAGGGAAACGCACTGCCCTCTCTTCTGGAGCTGCTTGGTTTCCTCAGCACTCGCACACGTTCACGAACACCGTTCTGCCACATCCCCCATGGCGCGGAGGTCTTACGCGTTGCCCTAATCGGAGCTGCGCTCAGAGTAACCCTCGTCTCCGCATTCCATCCAGGACCCCCTGACTGAAGGCACCGTGCCTCCTAGAGGACGGCGGCTTGGGTTCTTACTGCAATTCAAGTCCTGTTCCTTCTTTGGCACTGCAGGCAGCCCCAGGCCCAGAGGAGCAGCTACGGCCTTCCTTGCTTGAGACAGTTCGCTGGATGCGGGACTCCCTCCTTCGATCAGTTGACTCGGGGAAGGAAACCCAGGGTGACCGGTGTCTCCTGGGACTCGTCAGAGACCACAGGGATGTACGCTGAGTGTGCCCATGAACCCGGGGGCCTGCTGGAACTAGCCCTGCTTTCCCATTTGGAGGGCGGCATTCATGCCTGCCTTGACGCTCCCTGACATTCCCGGCTCCCGACGTGCCAGTGAGCCCTGGAAGAGTGCTTCGGGGAAAATTATGAGTTTGCTCTCTCTAAACCAGGGGCTTCCGCGGCCGCGGTGGCCGTCCGCACGGCAGGCTCTAGAGCCAAAGGGAACCTCAACGTGAGAACTGGCCTCCAGGTTAGGCCCTGAGGAGCCGCGCAGAAAGGGAGGCATGCAGCTCTTTCCGGGAGTTCTTAGTCGCTTTGCTCTCAAGGCAGTACACGCCCGGGGACTCCTAGGCCCCACGGGCGTGCAGCATTTTCCCGCCAAGCTCCCTGAGTGCCTCCAGACACCTGTGGGCCGGCTGAGCAACGTCGAGGTCCATTGGTTGATTCCCTCGGAGGGCCCCCGTGCGTGCCGAGTGCTGGGCAACCACACACTGCGCGTTCCTTGAGGAGCGCTACATATCCAGAGCCCTCGAACGCCCTTCGGGACAACATGGCTGGTGGGTGCGAAGTGCCCAGGAAGACTCTGTCATGGCCCTTGTGTGAGCTGCCATGAGAGAACGCTGTGCTTGCAACACTGCGAGGCCCACCCTCGTGCCTGAAGTCACCCTGCTCGAGGAGAAAGTCAGCACCTTAGCGTGCTGTGTGGCTCCCGGCACACCCGGCATGAAGCCACGCCTGGAAGTAAGGCCCTGGTTTGCCGTGCAGAAGCGGAGGCGTGCTGCAGTTTCCAGGAGGCGGTGGCCTCTGCGCTGCATACCTTGAACGGCAGCACGGCTTTCTGGACACCTGGGAGGCTAGCCGGGGCGCCCTGTTCCCGGCAGGAACACTGAGTAACCCCAGGCGCACCTGGGTCTGCTACGCACCATCCAGGCCCGTAGCCCCTTAGAGCCCCTCTGTGCACGCCGAGCGTAGGGAAACGCACTGCCCTCTCTTCTGGAGCTGCTTGGTTTCCTCAGCACTCGCACACGTTCACGAACACCGTTCTGCCACATCCCCCATGGCGCGGAGGTCTTACGCGTTGCCCTAATCGGAGCTGCGCTCAGAGTAACCCTCGTCTCCGCATTCCATCCAGGACCCCCTGACTGAAGGCACCGTGCCTCCTAGAGGACGGCGGCTTGGGTTCTTACTGCAATTCAAGTCCTGTTCCTTCTTTGGCACTGCAGGCAGCCCCAGGCCCAGAGGAGCAGCTACGGCCTTCCTTGCTTGAGACAGTTCGCTGGATGCGGGACTCCCTCCTTCGATCAGTTGACTCGGGGAAGGAAACCCAGGGTGAGCGGTGTCTCCTGGGACTCGTCAGAAACCACAGGGATGTACGCTGAGTGTGCCCATGAACCCGGGGACCTGCTGGAACTAGCCCTGCTTTCCCATTTGGAGGGCGGCATTCATGCCTGCCTTGACGCTCCCTGACATTCCCGGCTCCCGACGTGCCAGTGAGCCCTGGAAGAGTGCTTCGGGGAAAATTATGAGTTTGCTCTCTCTAAACCAGGGGCTTCCGCGGCCGCGGTGGCCGTCCGCACGGCAGGCTCTAGAGCCAAAGGGAACCTCAACGTGAGAACTGGCCTCCAGGTTAGGCCCTGAGGAGCCGCGCAGAAAGGGAGGCATGCAGCTCTTTCCGGGAGTTCTTAGTCGCTTTGCTCTCAAGGCAGTACACGCCCGGGGACTCCTAGGCCCCACGGGTGTGCAGCATTTTCCCGCCAAGGTCCCTGAGTGCCTCCAGACACCTGTGGGCCGGCTGAGCAACGTCGAGGTCCATTGGTTGATTCCCTCGGAGGGCCCCCGTGCGTGCCGAGTGCTGGGCAACCACACACTGTGCGTTCCTTGAGGAGCGCTACATCTCCAGAGCCCTCGAACGCCCTTCGGGACAACGTGGCTGGTGGGTGCGAAGTGCCCAGGAAGACTCTGTCATGGCCCTTGTGTGAGCTGCCATGAGAGAACGCTGTGCTTGCAACACTGCGAGGCCCGCCCTCGTGCCTGAAGTCACCCTGCTCGAGGAGAAAGTCAGCACCTTAGCGTGCTGTGTGGCTCCCGGCACACCCGGCATGAAGCCACGCCTGGAAGTAAGGCCCTGGTTTGCCGTGCAGAAGCGGAGGCGTGCTGCAGTTTCCAGGAGGCGGTGGCCTCTGCGCTGCATACCTTGAACGGCAGCACGGCTTTCTGGACACCTGGGAGGCTAGCCGGGGCGCCCTGTTCCCGGCAGGAACACTGAGTAACCCCAGGCGCACCTGGGTCTGCTACGCACCATCCAGGCCCGTAGCCCCTTAGAGCCCCTCTGTGCACGCCGAGCGTAGGGAAACGCACTGCCCTCTCTTCTGGAGCTGCTTGGTTTCCTCAGCACTCGCACACGTTCACGAACACCGTTCTGCCACATCCCCCATGGCGCGGAGGTCTTACGCGTTGCCCTAATCGGAGCTGCGCTCAGAGTAACCCTCGTCTCCGCATTCCATCCAGGACCCCCTGACTGAAGGCACCGTGCCTCCTAGAGGACGGCGGCTTGGGTTCTTACTGCAATTCAAGTCCTGTTCCTTCTTTGGCACTGCAGGCAGCCCCAGGCCCAGAGGAGCAGCTACGGCCTTCCTTGCTTGAGACAGTTCGCTGGATGCGGGACTCCCTCCTTCGATCAGTTGACTCGGGGAAGGAAACCCAGGGTGAGCGGTGTCTCCTGGGACTCGTCAGAAACCACAGGGATGTACGCTGAGTGTGCCCATGAACCCGGGGGCCTGCTGGAACTAGCCCTGCTTTCCCATTTGGAGGGCGGCATTCATGCCTGCCTTGACGCTCCCTGACATTCCCGGCTCCCGACGTGCCAGTGAGCCCTGGAAGAGTGCTTCGGGGAAAATTATGAGTTTGCTCTCTCTAAACCAGGGGCTTCCGCGGCCGCGGTGGCCGTCCGCACGGCAGGCTCTAGAGCCAAAGGGAACCTCAACGTGAGAACTGGCCTCCAGGTTAGGCCCTGAGGAGCCGCGCAGAAAGGGAGGCATGCAGCTCTTTCCGGGAGTTCTTAGTCGCTTTGCTCTCAAGGCAGTACACGCCCGGGGACTCCTAGGCCCCACGGGCGTGCAGCATTTTCCCGCCAAGGTCCCTGAGTGCCTCCAGACACCTGTGGGCCGGCTGAGCAACGTCGAGGTCCATTGGTTGATTCCCTCGGAGGGCCCCCGTGCGTGCCGAGCGCTGGGCAACCACACACTGCGCGTTCCTTGAGGAGCGCTACATCTCCAGAGCCCTCGAACGCCCTTCGGGACAACGTGGCTGGTGGGTGCGAAGTGCCCAGGAAGACTCTGTCATGGCCCTTGTGTGAGCTGCCATGAGAGAACGCTGTGCTTGCAACACTGCGAGGCCCACCCTCGTGCCTGAAGTCACCCTGCTCGAGGAGAAAGTCAGCACCTTAGCGTGCTGTGTGGCTCCCGGCACACCCGGCATGAAGCCACGCCTGGAAGTAAGGCCCTGGTTTGCCGTGCAGAAGCGGAGGCGTGCTGCAGTTTCCAGGAGGCGGTGGCCTCTGCGCTGCATACCTTGAACGGCAGCACGGCTTTCTGGACACCTGGGAGGCTAGCCGGGGCACCCTGTTCCCGGCAGGAACACTGAGTAACCCCAGGCGCACCTGGGTCTGCTACGCACCATCCAGGCCCGTAGCCCCTTAGAGCCCCTCTGTGCACGCCGAGCGTAGGGAAACGCACTGCCCTCTCTTCTGGAGCAGCTTGGTTTCCTCAGCACTCGCACACGTTCACGAACACCGTTCTGCCACATCCCCCATGGCGCGGAGGTCTTACGCGTTGCCCTAATCGGAGCTGCGCTCAGAGTAACCCTCGTCTCCGCATTCCATCCTGGACCCCCTGACTGAAGGCACCGTGCCTCCTAGAGGACGGCGGCTTGGGTTCTTACTGCAATTCAAGTCCTGTTCCTTCTTTGGCACTGCAGGCAGCCCCAGGCCCAGAGGAGCAGCTACGGCCTTCCTTGCTTGAGACAGTTCGCTGGATGCGGGACTCCCTCCTTCGATCAGTTGACTCGGGGAAGGAAACCCAGGGTGAGCGGTGTCTCCTGGGACTCGTCAGAAACCACAGGGATGTACGCTGAGTGTGCCCATGAACCCGGGGGCCTGCTGGAACTAGCCCTGCTTTCCCATTTGGAGGGCGGCATTCATGCCTGCCTTGACGCTCCCTGACATTCCCGGCTCCCGACGGGCCAGTGAGCCCTGGAAGAGTGCTTCGGGGAAAATTATGAGTTTGCTCTCTCTAAACCAGGGGCTTCCGCGGCCGCGGTGGCCGTCCGCACGGCAGGCTCTAGAGCCAAAGGGAACCTCAACGTGAGAACTGGCCTCCAGGTTAGGCCCTGAGGAGCCGCGCAGAAAGGGAGGCATGCAGCTCTTTCCGGGAGTTCTTAGTCGCTTTGCTCTCAAGGCAGTACACGCCCGGGGACTCCTAGGCCCCACGGGTGTGCAGCATTTTCCCGCCAAGCTCCCTGAGTGCCTCCAGACACCTGTGGGCCGGCTGAGCAACATCGAGGTCCATTGGTTGATTCCCTCGGAGGACCCCCGTGCGTGCCGAGCGCTGGGCAACCACACACTGCGCGTTCCTTGAGGAGGGCTACATCTCCAGAGCCCTCGAACGCCCTTCGGGACAACATGGCTGGTGGGTGCGAAGTGCCCAGGAAGACTCTGTCATGGCCCTTGTGTGAGCTGCCATGAGAGAACGCTGTGCTTGCAACACTGCGAGGCCCGCCCTCGTGCCTGAAGTCACCCTGCTCGAGGAGAAAGTCAGCACCTTAGCGTGCTGTGTGGCTCCCGGCACACCCGGCATGAAGCCACGCCTGGAAGTAAGGCCCTGGTTTGCCGTGCAGAAGCGGAGGCGTGCTGCAGTTTCCAGGAGGCGGTGGCCTCTGCGCTGCATACCTTGAACGGCAGCACGGCTTTCTGGACACCTGGGAGGCTAGCCGGGGCGCCCTGTTCCCGGCAGGAACACTGAGTAACCCCAGGCGCACCTGGGTCTGCTACGCACCATCCAGGCCCGTAGCCCCTTAGAGCCCCTCTGTGCACGCCGAGCGTAGGGAAACGCACTGCCCTCTCTTCTGGAGCTGCTTGGTTTCCTCAGCACTCGCACACGTTCACGAACACCGTTCTGCCACATCCCCCATGGCGCGGAGGTCTTACGCGTTGCCCTAATCGGAGCTGCGCTCAGAGTAACCCTCGTCTCCGCATTCCATCCAGGACCCCCTGACTGAAGGCACCGTGCCTCCTAGAGGACGGCGGCTTGGGTTCTTACTGCAATTCAAGTCCTGTTCCTTCTTTGGCACTGCAGGCAGCCCCAGGCCCAGAGGAGCAGCTACGGCCTTCCTTGGTTGAGACAGTTCGCTGGATGCGGGACTCCCTCCTTCGATCAGTTGACTCGGGGAAGGAAACCCAGGGTGACCGGTGTCTCCTGGGACTCGTCAGAGACCACAGGGATGTACGCTGAGTGTGCCCATGAACCCGGGGGCCTGCTGGAACTAGCCCTGCTTTCCCATTTGGAGGGCGGCATTCATGCCTGCCTTGACGCTCCCTGACATTCCCGGCTCCCGACGTGCCAGTGAGCCCTGGAAGAGTGCTTCGGGGAAAATTATGAGTTTGCTCTCTCTAAACCAGGGGCTTCCGCGGCCGCGGTGGCCGTCCGCACGGCAGGCTCTAGAGCCAAAGGGAGCCTCAACGTGAGAACTGGCCTCCAGGTTAGGCCCTGAGGAGCCGCGCAGAAAGGGAGGCATGCAGCTCTTTCCGGGAGTTCTTAGTCGCTTTGCTCTCAAGGCAGTACACGCCCGGGGACTCCTAGGCCCCACGGGCGTGCAGCATTTTCCCGCCAAGCTCCCTGAGTGCCTCCAGACACCTGTGGGCCGGCTGAGCAACGTCGAGGTCCATTGGTTGATTCCCTCGGAGGGCCCCCGTGCGTGCCGAGTGCTGGGCAACCACACACTGCGCGTTCCTTGAGGAGCGCTACATATCCAGAGCCCTCGAACGCCCTTCGGGACAACGTGGCTGGTGGGTGCGAAGTGCCCAGGAAGACTCTGTCATGGCCCTTGTGTGAGCTGCCATGAGAGAACGCTGTGCTTGCAACACTGCGAGGCCCACCCTCGTGCCTGATGTCACCCTGCTCGAGGAGAAAGTCAGCACCTTAGCGTGCTGTGTGGCTCCCGGCACACCCGGCATGAAGCCACGCCTGGAAGTAAGGCCCTGGTTTGCCGTGCAGAAGCGGAGGCGTGCTGCAGTTTCCAGGAGGCGGTGGCCTCTGCGCTGCATACCTTGAACGGCAGCACGGCTTTCTGGACACCTGGGAGGCTAGCCGGGGCGCCCTGTTCCCGGCAGGAACACTGAGTAACCCCAGGCGCACCTGGGTCTGCTACGCACCATCCAGGCCCGTAGCCCCTTAGAGCCCCTCTGTGCACGCCGAGCGTAGGGAAACGCACTGCCCTCTCTTCTGGAGCTGCTTGGTTTCCTCAGCACTCGCACACGTTCACGAACACCGTTCTGCCACATCCCCCATGGCGCGGAGGTCTTACGCGTTGCCCTAATCGGAGCTGCGCTCAGAGTAACCCTCGTCTCCGCATTCCATCCAGGACCCCCTGACTGAAGGCACCGTGCCTCCTAGAGGACGGCGGCTTGGGTTCTTACTGCAATTCAAGTCCTGTTCCTTCTTTGGCACTGCAGGCAGCCCCAGGCCCAGAGGAGCAGCTACGGCCTTCTTTGCTTGAGACAGTTCGCTGGATGCGGGACTCCCTCCTTCGATCAGTTGACTCGGGGAAGGAAACCCAGGGTGACCGGTGTCTCCTGGGACTCGTCAGAAACCACAGGGATGTACGCTGAGTGTGCCCATGAACCCGGGGGCCTGCTGGAACTAGCCCTGCTTTCCCATTTGGAGGGCGGCATTCATGCCTGCCTTGACGCTCCCTGACATTCCCGGCTCCCGACGTGCCAGTGAGCCCTGGAAGAGTGCTTCGGGGAAAATTATGAGTTTGCTCTCTCTAAACCAGGGGCTTCCGCGGCCGCGGTGGCCGTCCGCACGGCAGGCTCTAGAGCCAAAGGGAACCTCAACGTGAGAACTGGCCTCCAGGTTAGGCCCTGAGGAGCCGCGCAGAAAGGGAGGCATGCAGCTCTTTCCGGGAGTTCTTAGTCGCTTTGCTCTCAAGGCAGTACACGCCCGGGGACTCCTAGGCCCCACGGGTGTGCAGCATTTTCCCGCCAAGGTCCCTGAGTGCCTCCAGACACCTGTGGGCCGGCTGAGCAACGTCGAGGTCCATTGGTTGATTCCCTCGGAGGGCCCCCGTGCGTGCCGAGTGCTGGGCAACCACACACTGCGCGTTCCTTGAGGAGGGCTACATCTCCAGAGCCCTCGAACGCCCTTCGGGACAACGTGGCTGGTGGGTGCGAAGTGCCCAGGAAGACTCTGTCATGGCCCTTGTGTGAGCTGCCATGAGAGAACGCTGTGCTTGCAACACTGCGAGGCCCGCCCTCGTGCCTGAAGTCACCCTGCTCGAGGAGAAAGTCAGCACCTTAGCGTGCTGTGTGGCTCCCGGCACACCCGGCATGAAGCCACGCCTGGAAGTAAGGCCCTGGTTTGCCGTGCAGAAGCGGAGGCGTGCTGCAGTTTCCAGGAGGCGGTGGCCTCTGCGCTGCATACCTTGAACGGCAGCACGGCTTTCTGGACACCTGGGAGGCTAGCCGGGGCGCCCTGTTCCCGGCAGGAACACTGAGTAACCCCAGGCGCACCTGGGTCTGCTACGCACCATCCAGGCCCGTAGCCCCTTAGAGCCCCTCTGTGCACGCCGAGCGTAGGGAAACGCACTGCCCTCTCTTCTGGAGCAGCTTGGTTTCCTCAGCACTCGCACACGTTCACAAACACCGTTCTGCCACATCCCCCATGGCGCGGAGGTCTTACGCGTTGCCCTAATCGGAGCTGCGCTCAGAGTAACCCTCGTCTCCGCATTCCATCCAGGACCCCCTGACTGAAGGCACCGTGCCTCCTAGAGGACGGCGGCTTGGGTTCTTACTGCAATTCAAGTCCTGTTCCTTCTTTGGCACTGCAGGCAGCCCCAGGCCCAGAGGAGCAGCTACGGCCTTCCTTGCTTGAGACAGTTCGCTGGATGCGGGACTCCCTCCTTCGATCAGTTGACTCGGGGAAGGAAACCCAGGGTGACCGGTGTCTCCTGGGACTCGTCAGAAACCACAGGGATGTACGCTGAGTGTGCCCATGAACCCGGGGGCCTGCTGGAACTAGCCCTGCTTTCCCATTTGGAGGGCGGCATTCATGCCTGCCTTGACGCTCCCTGACATTCCCGGCTCCCGACGTGCCAGTGAGCCCTGGAAGAGTGCTTCGGGGAAAATTATGTTTGCTCTCTCTAAACCAGGGGCTTCCGCGGCCGCGGTGGCCGTCCGCACGGCAGGCTCTAGAGCCAAAGGGAACCTCAACGTGAGAACTGGCCTCCAGGTTAGGCCCTGAGGAGCCGCGCAGAAAGGGAGGCATGCAGCTCTTTCCGGGAGTTCTTAGTCGCTTTGCTCTCAAGGCAGTACACGCCCGGGGACTCCTAGGCCCCACGGGCGTGCAGCATTTTCCCGCCAAGCTCCCTGAGTGCCTCCAGACACCTGTGGGCCGGCTGAGCAACGTCGAGGTCCATTGGTTGATTCCCTCGGAGGGCCCCCGTGCGTGCCGAGCGCTGGGCAACCACACACTGCGCGTTCCTTGAGGAGCGCTACATCTCCAGAGCCCTCGAACGCCCTTCGGGACAACGTGGCTGGTGGGTGCGAAGTGCCCAGGAAGACTCTGTCATGGCCCTTGTGTGAGCTGCCATGAGAGAACGCTGTGCTTGCAACACTGCGAGGCCCGCCCTCGTGCCTGAAGTCACCCTGCTCGAGGAGAAAGTCAGCACCTTAGCGTGCTGTGTGGCTCCCGGCACACCCGGCATGAAGCCACGCCTGGAAGTAAGGCCCTGGTTTGCCGTGCAGAAGCGGAGGCGTGCTGCAGTTTCCAGGAGGCGGTGGCCTCTGCGCTGCATACCTTGAACGGCAGCACGGCTTTCTGGACACCTGGGAGGCTAGCCGGGGCGCCCTGTTCCCGGCAGGAACACTGAGTAACCCCAGGCGCACCTGGGTCTGCTACGCACCATCCAGGCCCGTAGCCCCTTAGAGCCCCTCTGTGCACGCCGAGCGTAGGGAAACGCACTGCCCTCTCTTCTGGAGCAGCTTGGTTTCCTCAGCACTCGCACACGTTCACGAACACCGTTCTGCCACATCCCCCATGGCGCGGAGGTCTTACGCGTTGCCCTAATCGGAGCTGCGCTCAGAGTAACCCTCGTCTCCGCATTCCATCCAGGACCCCCTGACTGAAGGCACCGTGCCTCCTAGAGGACGGCGGCTTGGGTTCTTACTGCAATTCAAGTCCTGTTCCTTCTTTGGCACTGCAGGCAGCCCCAGGCCCAGAGGAGCAGCTACGGCCTTCCTTGCTTGAGACAGTTCGCTGGATGCGGGACTCCCTCCTTCGATCAGTTGACTCGGGGAAGGAAACCCAGGGTGAGCGGTGTCTCCTGGGACTCGTCAGAAACCACAGGGATGTACGCTGAGTGTGCCCATGAACCCGGGGGCCTGCTGGAACTAGCCCTGCTTTCCCATTTGGAGGGCGGCATTCATGCCTGCCTTGACGCTCCCTGACATTCCCGGCTCCCGACGTGCCAGTGAGCCCTGGAAGAGTGCTTCGGGGAAAATTATGAGTTTGCTCTCTCTAAACCAGGGGCTTCCGCGGCCGCGGTGGCCGTCCGCACGGCAGGCTCTAGAGCCAAAGGGAACCTCAACGTGAGAACTGGCCTCCAGGTTAGGCCCTGAGGAGCCGCGCAGAAAGGGAGGCATGCAGCTCTTTCCGGGAGTTCTTAGTCGCTTTGCTCTCAAGGCAGTACACGCCCGGGGACTCCTAGGCCCCACGGGCGTGCAGCATTTTCCCGCCAAGCTCCCTGAGTGCCTCCAGACACCTGTGGGCCGGCTGAGCAACGTCGAGGTCCATTGGTTGATTCCCTCGGAGGGCCCCCGTGCGTGCCGAGCGCTGGGCAACCACACACTGCGCGTTCCTTGAGGAGCGCTACATCTCCAGAGCCCTCGAACGCCCTTCGGGACAACGTGGCTGGTGGGTGCGAAGTGCCCAGGAAGACTCTGTCATGGCCCTTGTGTGAGCTGCCATGAGAGAACGCTGTGCTTGCAACACTGCGAGGCCCACCCTCGTGCCTGAAGTCACCCTGCTCGAGGAGAAAGTCAGCACCTTAGCGTGCTGTGTGGCTCCCGGCACACCCGGCATGAAGCCACGCCTGGAAGTAAGGCCCTGGTTTGCCGTGCAGAAGCGGAGGCGTGCTGCAGTTTCCAGGAGGCGGTGGCCTCTGCGCTGCATACCTTGAACGGCAGCACGGCTTTCTGGACACCTGGGAGGCTAGCCGGGGCGCCCTGTTCCCGGCAGGAACACTGAGTAACCCCAGGCGCACCTGGGTCTGCTACGCACCATCCAGGCCCGTAGCCCCTTAGAGCCCCTCTGTGCACGCCGAGCGTAGGGAAACGCACTGCCCTCTCTTCTGGAGCAGCTTGGTTTCCTCAGCACTCGCACACGTTCACGAACACCGTTCTGCCACATCCCCCATGGCGCGGAGGTCTTACGCGTTGCCCTAATCGGAGCTGCGCTCAGAGTAACCCTCGTCTCCGCATTCCATCCAGGACCCCCTGACTGAAGGCACCGTGCCTCCTAGAGGACGGCGGCTTGGGTTCTTACTGCAATTCAAGTCCTGTTCCTTCTTTGGCACTGCAGGCAGCCCCAGGCCCAGAGGAGCAGCTACGGCCTTCCTTGCTTGAGACAGTTCGCTGGATGCGGGACTCCCTCCTTCGATCAGTTGACTCGGGGAAGGAAACCCAGGGTGACCGGTGTCTCCTGGGACTCGTCAGAGACCACAGGGATGTACGCTGAGTGTGCCCATGAACCCGGGGGCCTGCTGGAACTAGCCCTGCTTTCCCATTTGGAGGGCGGCATTCATGCCTGCCTTGACGCTCCCTGACATTCCCGGCTCCCGACGGGCCAGTGAGCCCTGGAAGAGTGCTTCGGGGAAAATTATGAGTTTGCTCTCTCTAAACCAGGGGCTTCCGCGGCCGCGGTGGCCGTCCGCACGGCAGGCTCTAGAGCCAAAGGGAACCTCAACGTGAGAACTGGCCTCCAGGTTAGGCCCTGAGGAGCCGCGCAGAAAGGGAGGCATGCAGCTCTTTCCGGGAGTTCTTAGTCGCTTTGCTCTCAAGGCAGTACACGCCCGGGGACTCCTAGGCCCCACGGGTGTGCAGCATTTTCCCGCCAAGCTCCCTGAGTGCCTCCAGACACCTGTGGGCCGGCTGAGCAACGTCGAGGTCCATTGGTTGATTCCCTCGGAGGACCCCCGTGCGTGCCGAGCGCTGGGCAACCACACACTGCGCGTTCCTTGAGGAGGGCTACATCTCCAGAGCCCTCGAACGCCCTTCGGGACAACGTGGCTGGTGGGTGCGAAGTGCCCAGGAAGACTCTGTCATGGCCCTTGTGTGAGCTGCCATGAGAGAACGCTGTGCTTGCAACACTGCGAGGCCCGCCCTCGTGCCTGAAGTCACCCTGCTCGAGGAGAAAGTCAGCACCTTAGCGTGCTGTGTGGCTCCCGGCACACCCGGCATGAAGCCACGCCTGGAAGTAAGGCCCTGGTTTGCCGTGCAGAAGCGGAGGCGTGCTGCAGTTTCCAGGAGGCGGTGGCCTCTGCGCTGCATACCTTGAACGGCAGCACGGCTTTCTGGACACCTGGGAGGCTAGCCGGGGCGCCCTGTTCCCGGCAGGAACACTGAGTAACCCCAGGCGCACCTGGGTCTGCTACGCACCATCCAGGCCCGTAGCCCCTTAGAGCCCCTCTGTGCACGCCGAGCGTAGGGAAACGCACTGCCCTCTCTTCTGGAGCTGCTTGGTTTCCTCAGCACTCGCACACGTTCACGAACACCGTTCTGCCACATCCCCCATGGCGCGGAGGTCTTACGCGTTGCCCTAATCGGAGCTGCGCTCAGAGTAACCCTCGTCTCCGCATTCCATCCAGGACCCCCTGACTGAAGGCACCGTGCCTCCTAGAGGACGGCGGCTTGGGTTCTTACTGCAATTCAAGTCCTGTTCCTTCTTTGGCACTGCAGGCAGCCCCAGGCCCAGAGGAGCAGCTACGGCCTTCCTTGCTTGAGACAGTTCGCTGGATGCGGGACTCCCTCCTTCGATCAGTTGACTCGGGGAAGGAAACCCAGGGTGACCGGTGTCTCCTGGGACTCGTCAGAGACCACAGGGATGTACGCTGAGTGTGCCCATGAACCCGGGGGCCTGCTGGAACTAGCCCTGCTTTCCCATTTGGAGGGCGGCATTCATGCCTGCCTTGACGCTCCCTGACATTCCCGGCTCCCGACGTGCCAGTGAGCCCTGGAAGAGTGCTTCGGGGAAAATTATGAGTTTGCTCTCTCTAAACCAGGGGCTTCCGCGGCCGCGGTGGCCGTCCGCACGGCAGGCTCTAGAGCCAAAGGGAACCTCAACGTGAGAACTGGCCTCCAGGTTAGGCCCTGAGGAGCCGCGCAGAAAGGGAGGCATGCAGCTCTTTCCGGGAGTTCTTAGTCGCTTTGCTCTCAAGGCAGTACACGCCCGGGGACTCCTAGGCCCCACGGGCGTGCAGCATTTTCCCGCCAAGCTCCCTGAGTGCCTCCAGACACCTGTGGGCCGGCTGAGCAACGTCGAGGTCCATTGGTTGATTCCCTCGGAGGGCCCCCGTGCGTGCCGAGTGCTGGGCAACCACACACTGCGCGTTCCTTGAGGAGCGCTACATATCCAGAGCCCTCGAACGCCCTTCGGGACAACGTGGCTGGTGGGTGCGAAGTGCCCAGGAAGACTCTGTCATGGCCCTTGTGTGAGCTGCCATGAGAGAACGCTGTGCTTGCAACACTGCGAGGCCCACCCTCGTGCCTGAAGTCACCCTGCTCGAGGAGAAAGTCAGCACCTTAGCGTGCTGTGTGGCTCCCGGCACACCCGGCATGAAGCCACGCCTGGAAGTAAGGCCCTGGTTTGCCGTGCAGAAGCGGAGGCGTGCTGCAGTTTCCAGGAGGCGGTGGCCTCTGCGCTGCATACCTTGAACGGCAGCACGGCTTTCTGGACACCTGGGAGGCTAGCCGGGGCGCCCTGTTCCCGGCAGGAACACTGAGTAACCCCAGGCGCACCTGGGTCTGCTACGCACCATCCAGGCCCGTAGCCCCTTAGAGCCCCTCTGTGCACGCCGAGCGTAGGGAAACGCACTGCCCTCTCTTCTGGAGCTGCTTGGTTTCCTCAGCACTCGCACACGTTCACGAACACCGTTCTGCCACATCCCCCATGGCGCGGAGGTCTTACGCGTTGCCCTAATCGGAGCTGCGCTCAGAGTAACCCTCGTCTCCGCATTCCATCCAGGACCCCCTGACTGAAGGCACCGTGCCTCCTAGAGGACGGCGGCTTGGGTTCTTACTGCAATTCAAGTCCTGTTCCTTCTTTGGCACTGCAGGCAGCCCCAGGCCCAGAGGAGCAGCTACGGCCTTCCTTGCTTGAGACAGTTCGCTGGATGCGGGACTCCCTCCTTCGATCAGTTGACTCGGGGAAGGAAACCCAGGGTGACCGGTGTCTCCTGGGACTCGTCAGAGACCACAGGGATGTACGCTGAGTGTGCCCATGAACCCGGGGGCCTGCTGGAACTAGCCCTGCTTTCCCATTTGGAGGGCGGCATTCATGCCTGCCTTGACGCTCCCTGACATTCCCGGCTCCCGACGTGCCAGTGAGCCCTGGAAGAGTGCTTCGGGGAAAATTATGAGTTTGCTCTCTCTAAACCAGGGGCTTCCGCGGCCGCGGTGGCCGTCCGCACGGCAGGCTCTAGAGCCAAAGGGAACCTCAACGTGAGAACTGGCCTCCAGGTTAGGCCCTGAGGAGCCGCGCAGAAAGGGAGGCATGCAGCTCTTTCCGGGAGTTGTTAGTCGCTTTGCTCTCAAGGCAGTACACGCCCGGGGACTCCTAGGCCCCACGGGTGTGCAGCATTTTCCCGCCAAGCTCCCTGAGTGCCTCCAGACACCTGTGGGCCGGCTGAGCAACATCGAGGTCC
The DNA here is from genome assembly GCF_949774975.1 of Lagenorhynchus albirostris. Taxonomy (NCBI): domain Eukaryota; kingdom Metazoa; phylum Chordata; class Mammalia; order Artiodactyla; family Delphinidae; genus Lagenorhynchus; species Lagenorhynchus albirostris. The sequence goes on along the minus strand of NC_083106.1, from coordinate 89,359,738 downwards.
ATTGGTTGATTCCCTCGGAGGACCCCCGTGCGTGCCGAGCGCTGGGCAACCACACACTGCGCGTTCCTTGAGGAGGGCTACATCTCCAGAGCCCTCGAACGCCCTTCGGGACAACATGGCTGGTGGGTGCGAAGTGCCCAGGAAGACTCTGTCATGGCCCTTGTGTGAGCTGCCATGAGAGAACGCTGTGCTTGCAACACTGCGAGGCCCGCCCTCGTGCCTGAAGTCACCCTGCTCGAGGAGAAAGTCAGCACCTTAGCGTGCTGTGTGGCTCCCGGCACACCCGGCATGAAGCCACGCCTGGAAGTAAGGCCCTGGTTTGCCGTGCAGAAGCGGAGGCGTGCTGCAGTTTCCAGGAGGCGGTGGCCTCTGCGCTGCATACCTTGAACGGCAGCACGGCTTTCTGGACACCTGGGAGGCTAGCCGGGGCGCCCTGTTCCCGGCAGGAACACTGAGTAACCCCAGGCGCACCTGGGTCTGCTACGCACCATCCAGGCCCGTAGCCCCTTAGAGCCCCTCTGTGCACGCCGAGCGTAGGGAAACGCACTGCCCTCTCTTCTGGAGCTGCTTGGTTTCCTCAGCACTCGCACACGTTCACGAACACCGTTCTGCCACATCCCCCATGGCGCGGAGGTCTTACGCGTTGCCCTAATCGGAGCTGCGCTCAGAGTAACCCTCGTCTCCGCATTCCATCCAGGACCCCCTGACTGAAGGCACCGTGCCTCCTAGAGGACGGCGGCTTGGGTTCTTACTGCAATTCAAGTCCTGTTCCTTCTTTGGCACTGCAGGCAGCCCCAGGCCCAGAGGAGCAGCTACGGCCTTCCTTGGTTGAGACAGTTCGCTGGATGCGGGACTCCCTCCTTCGATCAGTTGACTCGGGGAAGGAAACCCAGGGTGACCGGTGTCTCCTGGGACTCGTCAGAGACCACAGGGATGTACGCTGAGTGTGCCCATGAACCCGGGGGCCTGCTGGAACTAGCCCTGCTTTCCCATTTGGAGGGCGGCATTCATGCCTGCCTTGACGCTCCCTGACATTCCCGGCTCCCGACGTGCCAGTGAGCCCTGGAAGAGTGCTTCGGGGAAAATTATGAGTTTGCTCTCTCTAAACCAGGGGCTTCCGCGGCCGCGGTGGCCGTCCGCACGGCAGGCTCTAGAGCCAAAGGGAACCTCAACGTGAGAACTGGCCTCCAGGTTAGGCCCTGAGGAGCCGCGCAGAAAGGGAGGCATGCAGCTCTTTCCGGGAGTTCTTAGTCGCTTTGCTCTCAAGGCAGTACACGCCCGGGGACTCCTAGGCCCCACGGGCGTGCAGCATTTTCCCGCCAAGCTCCCTGAGTGCCTCCAGACACCTGTGGGCCGGCTGAGCAACGTCGAGGTCCATTGGTTGATTCCCTCGGAGGGCCCCCGTGCGTGCCGAGTGCTGGG